>NW_015513962.1:2284-2971 GCF_001515645.1 Sinocyclocheilus grahami | reverse complement strand
TGCTAGTTTGTAGTTTTTCATGTTTGGATGAAGGACTAATTTGAATAATTAAACTAATTGAATAATTAAAGTGCTATACAACAGCTAAATTAGATGGCTCTGCTGTATCGTGTCATGTATTTTTTAATTGGAGCTTTAGTATTCAGGACAAGTAGGTCTATCCAGAGTTCTAGGCTTCCCAAGAGCTCACGTAAACATCATAATTCAATATTTCAATAGGCTGTTGGGATTGAGCGGAGTAAATTCATTTGGAACCATGCTTGAGACATGGAGAAAGAGAGACAGAGAGAGATACAATGGAAATGAAAAGTGATAAGCCTGGATAAACTCTCTGTAATGTGTGTGTTTGTGCATGATGGACCTCTGTGAAGAGCTCTCTTGACCCTATGCATTGTCCTTCTGTCTATTGAGAAGTGTTAATGTACCAATTTACTTAATCATTATCATAAAACCTGTTCTTTGAAACATTTGATTTTTGCATAAATGTTTGAAATGTCTGCCCACCAGCTATTTTTGACTTGTTTTAAGGAACTAGACTAGATTGTGAAATGTGAATGACAAATTTTTTTTTCTGCCTGGATTAGAGTATGGCCATGTTTTAAATATGCAGACTTCTTTTGCATTTTAATTGAGTTTTCATTGCAAAACAATTTCCAAAAGGAACTTTCATCCATAGAGGTTGAGTTT
>NW_015513962.1:0-1094 GCF_001515645.1 Sinocyclocheilus grahami | reverse complement strand
AAGACCTGGCATTAAACGAATGCAGGTTTCCCGATACAGACTAGCAAGCTTTGAGAATGATGCTGTCTCACATCAGTCATTATGACAGGATATGCTGTGGAAGAGCCTATTAATCAGTGTTATATAGTGTCTAAACAGATCTCTGTGGTCAGACACTTGGATCCTGTTGGATTCAGTTTGATCTTGTGAAGATGTGTTAACCTTATCCTCAAAGAATAACAAAGAAGAGCTTAAAGACCAACTAAAACTCAAAAGTTTTAAGTATAATTCCTTGCCTTGGCTTATGTGTGAATTATGACTTGTCTTCTTAACTGAAGCAGTATGTGATGAGAACCTTTATGAGGGTAACAATAACGTCTTCCCTGTCAACAAGCTTCCCGACTGCTATAAAGCAAAAACTGTGCTTGCGTTAACATTTATCAAGGTGTTTTTGTAACTCCCAATGTTCTGTATTTGCAGTGACACATTGTCATTCTTTTATGCTTGCTGTGTAAATAGGTTGGACTGGATTTGAGTTGTTTTCCAGGTTCTAGTGTGCGTACCTTGACAGGTTTCTTTCTGGCGGTTTTGCCCCAGGCACTGTTTTGACATGGGGGATATCCAGTGCTTGAACTTTTCCTTCATTTCATTGTTTCTTTCATTTTCCACCTTGTCATGTGCTTCTCTTTGCTCCTTTCCTTTTTCACTCTCTGACTTTTCACGTTGTTTTGTTCTTTGTATTTGCACTTGACTCCTCAGCTCCCAATATAATGGTTTGGAGTGCTGGAGGCTTCGAGTCTGGGAAAGTCAACATACGGCTCTCTGACAGCTTGTAGAAATAATCAATAGATAGCACACATTTTTTTTTGAGAGTGGTTTTGTGTGACAGCTCTGTGCCTTATCAGACCATGGTGCACATGAGACCCCTGTGTACCTTAGACCCTGGGGGAGGTTCAGTTTAAAATGAGAGCTACACATGCATGCTCTAGTATAAGCGGTGGGTGTACACCAAAAAATAAATTTTTGGTCAACAATAATATATGTTATAATATAGACTAGAGCCCGACCGTTATATCGTTTTGTCGATATTATCGGCCGATATGAGCCTGTCGCCG
>NW_015513961.1:0-6506 GCF_001515645.1 Sinocyclocheilus grahami | reverse complement strand
TGTGATCCTCACAAAATTATGATGGTTTAAAAAGATGGGTAGTATCGCTTCTCACGTTCTCACTTCATATAATTGTTGTGTGATACACAGGGATGTTTTCCCTCAGTATTGCGCATACAGCTGTGAGATGTATGCGAAGATGGTGGGCTATTCCATGGCTCGCGTCCCACTTCTTCGGCTGTGAACCTCACAATATTATGATGGTTTAAGAAGATGGGCACTATTGCTTCTCGCGTTTCCACTTCTTAACATGTTGTGCAATAAGGCACGGAGGTCCCCCAACCTCCATATTGTGTTTAGAGCTGTGAGAAGTATGTGATGTGGGTGATTATGTGACTGTTGTCCCACTCCGATTATGACCCTTACATTGTTATGGCAGTTGCTGGTGTGTTCCTGGGGATGAGGACTCCTTCGGGTCTTTTTTGGCCTTTGGCTGCCGATAAGGCACTCATCCCTTCAGCATGGCGGCGTGGGTATTCGTTCCCCAAAGTTTCCTCTAGAGGACGCAGTTCGAGTTCCCATTCGATAGGAAATGTCTCAGGGAACCATGGTTACATGGGTAACGAGACACTGTGTCCCCTTGCCATGTTTCAGGCATTCCTGTGCACGTCTCCTTCAGACAAAGAAGCTAATGACGTGTTTTACAGGTGCCCTTTTATACTCGTGGTCGCACCAGTAGCACGTCATAGGCCAATGTCAATTTCATTGTCGTGTTTCCACATGCACGTCAGACACCGGTCACGCTGAGGGCGTTCCCCAAAGTGTCCTCTATGGCAGTGTTTCCCAACCTTTTTTTAGTCGTGGCACCCTTTGGAAATTTTAACAACTTTGTGGCAGCCTACAAAATTAATTGTCACAATATTTGAATTTCTAACTTCGATATGATACTTTGAAAAGTATCGATATTCGGTACAGCAGGGAAGAACTGCAGAATGTGTAATATATATGTACGTATATGTGTGTCAGATATTTTTAATATTATAAATTTTTTTGTCCATGGAGGCAATCGGTAGGCTAATTTCTAATGAGGAGACCAATTTATATGACAGGTTTTAATGTAGGCTTTTATTCATATTTAAACATTGTTTAATTACCATTATAACTTAAACTATCTCACAATTCTTTGCTCACTCTGTGTATTATTGATTTTAAAATAAGAACACATAAATAAATTATTAATGATAGCACAAATAAAAAATAACGACAGGCCTACAAATGAAATAAATTGCTTTTTAATTTTTCTCAGGTCTAACAGTAGGGCTATTAAGAGATTTTTTTTTTTTTTTTTTTTTACCAATTATCCACATAATGTTTAGTCCTAGAAAGCTATTATTATCAGAACACGTGAGCCTAACAGCGGTTAGCAGATCAATGAATGAGAGGGCCAGAGATGGGCAGCGTTACCAGAGATGCCCATATACCACACATCATGTTACAACACAGTAGGGCTATTGCAGACAGAAACGATACTGTACTACATCGATGTTTCCTGTCGGCTCATTTTTCGAGTGGACTTTGCAGTTCCGATTCGCATGAACGGTATACGAGTGGAGCGACTGAGCGGAGCGCACATGCATAGAGCGGGATAACACGCAGAGCGTCACACCACGTGAAAGTGAAACCTGAGCGGTGAACTGATTTTTGGCAGCCGAAATTTCGGTGCATCTCTAATTATTGGCAACATAAGAAATGGATATTATATAATAGATGCTTTTTTGAACATTTTAGCAATTTAAAAATATTAAAAAAGGATTTTTTACCCGGCACCCAGGTTGGGAAACACTGCTCTATGGGACGCAGTGTCTCGCTCCCCTTCTCAGGGAACCATGGTTACATGGTTAACCTGAGACTATTTCCCTATTGTCCGCGTGCCAGTGATGATCCCTCTGCATGTCAGTGTTGACATGTCTGCCATTGGTTGCCTACTCNTTGTGCATAAGACTGTGAGATGTGTTAAGAAGATGGGCTATTCCGGAACTTATGTCCCACTTCTTCAGCTGTAATCCTCACAGTGTTATTCATTTGTATAATGTTTTTCGAAGGCAGGCAGTTTCGCCTCTCGCGATCCCACTTCTCAGAATATTTTGTGCAATACGAAGGAGGGGGTCTCTTCGTTTTGCGCTTAGACCTGTGAGATGTACAGGTGCATCTCAATAAATTATAATGTCATGGAAAAGTTTATTTATTTCAGTAATTCAACTCAAATTGTGAAACTCGTGTATTAAATAAATTCAGTGCACACAGACTGAAGTAGTTTAAGTCTTTGGTTCTTTTAATTGTGATGATTTTGGCTCACATTTAACAAAAACCCACCAATTCACTATCTCAACAAATTAGAATACTTCATAAGAACAATAAAAAAAACATTTTTAGTGAATTGTTGGCCTTCTGGAAATTATGTTAATTTACTGTACATGTTCTCAATACTTGGTAGGGGCTCCTTTTGCTTTAATTACTGCCTCAATTCGGCGTGGCATGGATGTGATCAGTTTGTGGCACTGCTGAAGTGGTATGGAATCCCAGGTTTCTTTGACTGGCCTTCAGCTCATCTGGATTTTTTGGTCTCTTGTTTCTCATTTTCCTGGCAGCCGGTGCAATGCATACCAGCTTTTCGCTTTGGAGCCGAGTGACAAAATCATTCTGCTCCATCCAAGTGTCTTCAGTGAGCGATGAGTTCAACGCACTCTTGGAAGCTTCTGGTATTGGTGGACGGCGCTTCAGCGGTGGTCGTTCCTTTGTCGAGTGGGTTGTGCACTTCAGGCTGCACTACCCGATGTTGTGCTGCAAGCGGCCATTTCCCCTGTGCGCCTCAGCACTAACAGAGCATTTCTCTGAAAGAGCAATGTCTCTAAAAGAGTACAATAACCAAGTGCATCTTTTTAAAAATGCCATTTCACCCATGCATTTCTGGATGCGGTCGTTACCTGGCGCCGGGTGATGGTCATGATCGCTGCCTCACATGTATGGGCATTAAACATGCTGAGGTGGCATTCATGGAGGAGTCATGTTCCCATTGCGGGAAGATGACCATCTCGGAGCTGTGGGCCAGGCTTCATTTCCTGCAGCGGGGCAGAGCTCTGATGCGTCTGCCGCGATCTAGTGTTCGTCTTGGTGGCAGGTAGTACTTCGGGCAGTAGCACGGGAGGTCTGAGGGTTACAGTGGTGGCAAACCCGTCAGGAAACCAACCCTCGGGGGACCATCACTCATTTAACGCTTCACAACCAGTAGAGCCGCCAAAGGAACGCACTGGGCCCTCTTTAAAGAGCGTACCAGGAGTATCCTTCGGTGCTCCTCCCAACGACTGGATGTCGCTCACTGCATTGGAGTGAGAGCTCTCTGGAGAAGAAGATTCGGCTGTGCTGCCGCCCTCTGGGACGGTGGCAAGGCCTGAATTGGATCCAGAAATGTCGGCTATGCTTTCCTGGGCCACCGAGAGGGTAGGGCTCGAGTGGAAACCTCCACCACGTCCTGGGCCCTCGAGGTTGGACGATTTGTTTCTCAGGGTGGCTGGTGCTGGTTTTCAGTGCCCCGCCTCAGTGCCTTTCTTCCCGGAGGTGCATGAGGAGCTCACCAGGTCATGGAAGGCACATTTTACTGCCGGAAACCAGTGGAGGCATACCCAGCCCTAGCTTTGCTCTATCCTGTCTGAGCCTTGAGATGCTACGTAGACCGGACACAAAGCTTTAGGTCCTCAGACCAACTCTTTGTCTGTTACGGAGGCCGGCAGAAGGGGAAGGCCGTCTCTAAGCAGAGGATGGCCCACTGGATTGTGGATGCCCTCACCCTTGCTTATCAGGCACAGGGTGTGCCCTGCCCGCTCAGGTTGTGAGCTCACTCTACTAGGAGTGTTGCATCCTCCTGGGTGCTGGCTCGTGGTGCCTCGCTTACAGATATTTGTAGAGCTGTGGGCTGGGCGACCCCAACACGTTTGCTAGATTATATAGCCTTTGTGTGGAGCTGGCATCCTCCTGTGTTTTCACCTCAAACGGTTAGAGGCTATCCTGTCTGAGCCTTGAGATGCTACGTAGACCGGACACAAAGCTTTAGGTCCTCAGACCAACTCTTTGTCTGTTACGGAGGCCGGCAGAAGGGGAAGGCCGTCTCTAAGCAGAGGATGGCCCACTGGATTGTGGATGCCCTCACCCTTGCTTATCAGGCACAGGGTGTGCCCTGCCCGCTCAGGTTGTGAGCTCACTCTACTAGGAGTGTTGCATCCTCCTGGGTGCTGGCTCGTGATGCCTCGCTTACAGATATTTGTAGAGCTGTGGGCTGGGCGACCCCAACACGTTTGCTAGATTATATAGCCTTTGTGTGGAGCTGGCATCCTCCTGTGTTTTTACCTCAAACGGTTAGAGGCACTGAGAGGCCCCGGTTAGTGTCGGCTTGCTAAAACTGGTCCAGAATGTCCGTACTGTAGGCCCTGTCAAGCTCCTCCGTCCCCTTGGCAGCCAGACGTGGCAGAACGTCCGGCGCCAGGCCCTCACTCTATGAATCCGTGAGACCCGGTAGAGGGCTGGGTTCCATATGTAGAGGCCTAAGTGGTTCCCATATGTGTAAAGTCCACGGTATAGCCTCAGAGCCCGTGTTTCCCCGGCAGACTTCTGCCATTTCCATGAGGGTTACAATCATGGATGGTCATATGTGTATTTGCTTCCGAAACCTCCTTCGGGAAGGATGGGGCTTCCGCAGCGTCCCTGTTCCAAGTGGAACATGTACGTTTTCCCAGTGTTATCCAATCTCACTGAGTGGGTAGTGCTACGACAACGGTGAATGGTCTTCTTGTTGCGAGCCCCGGCCTACACCAAAACGGGGCACAAGTGGCTCGCACAGGGCACTGGAAGGGGCAGCATCCATGGCCCTTTGGTAGGGAATTCCAATTTGTCGGTCACGACATGACTCGTAGTGATTGACTGAAAGGGAACGTCTCGGTTTCGTATGTAACCCTTGTTCCCTGAAGGAGGGAACGGAGATGTCACGTCCCGTCGCCACAGCTGCTGTACCACCACTGAGCAGCCAGGTCACCGGCTCGGCTCCTCAGCAAAAACCTGGTATACATTGCACCGGCTGTCTTTTTATGCTCACGCTGTGATCAGTGGCAGCTGGATGCAATAATTGCATGCCAATGTGCATTGGCTCGTTTAGTTACACTCAAAGTAAATTGGTCTCTTGAAGCGAGATCCCCAATTTGTCGGTCACAACATGACGTCTCCGTTCCCTCCTTCAGGGAACGAGGGTTACATACATAATCGAGGTGTTAGCCTTCCCCTGACCAGGTTAGTTTCCCATTTACTTTATGTAACCACATCAACTTGAACAGACCTCAGGTAGGACAGACATATGAGAGCAACATGTCAACATCATTAGCAATGATAACAGGTTCTGGGTGAATTTTTTCATGTAGATAGTGACAGGAAGTCATCTGCCAGACATCTAAGAAGATGACTCCTTCGATATCTCTGAACATCTCCCGCATCACTGTATTCAACTGCAACACGTGCCAATCACTATGAAAAATATTCTGGAAAAATACAGATCAGAATCAGAAAGAGCTTTTTAGCCAAGTGTGCTTGCTCAAAGAATAATATACCTCCCCTACCATTGAAATAAATGACGATAAACTTTCTATTAGAAATAATGGTTTGCCCAAAAATGATACATTTTGTATCTGTGTTGAAGGCTTAAATTTATATAAGTTCAAGCATTTTAATTGGAATCAAACTCATGATTTTGGCCAAATGCCATGATCTACTGCTTGAGCTTCACCAAAGCACGCATATTTAAGCCCCGGTTGTTCTAGACATTCAGTGTTCAGTAACGCATTACAAGTAACGTGAGTCATGTAATCAGATTATATTTTTTCAAGTGATGCATTACTTTCAAATTCGGAGTTACTTTTTAAAATAAGTAATGCAAGTTGACTGACACCTCTCCTGTCCCGTGTTGAGAGAAATCAGGAGTGCAGTGCAGAGGCACTTCCTTCAGTCTGAGGCTTATTAATTTGACTTTCTGTGTGAAAGGTTGCCAAAAATAACCTTTTAGCTATTTGTTATTAAAGACAAATAAGCAAGCTCAGCCCAGGTGANGGTGGTCTCTGGAGCGCGGCTCAGCAGTGCAACAACAGACTGACGAATTTTGGCCACTTCATACACGTAAAATGTTATCGGGTGATAAACCAGGTGAGCAAAGAATGTGAAGACAATGACTGCATGATGCCCACCAGCAATTTCATCAATATCATTGCTGATATAATGCAGGTCAGTAATAAGCATTTTGTTAAATCGCAAAGGAACACCGTGTGGCCTCCAGTGAATAATGATATTATTTTTCAACTCCACAGCCATCAAGGGTCCACCTGTACGAGGAGTGTGGAGGTCCATTCTTTTTAAATCTAATAAAGATATGTGAAACAAATATTATAATTGTAGCTTGAGCAAGTCTTACAACTTTGGAATGGCAAGTAAGTAAATTATGACAGAATTTTCATTTTTGGGTGAACTGTCCCTTT
>NW_015513960.1:5173-6508 GCF_001515645.1 Sinocyclocheilus grahami | reverse complement strand
TTTTTTTTGTGCATAAATTTATTGACTAGTACAGTCAGTGTTCACAATGGAAACAAAGAAAGTGAGGTCAACTAGTTTTCTTTTTGCTTCTCATTTTTAGTTTTGATATTTCAGTGGCTGTGCTGACAGTACACATCCCTACTGGCTACTGTAGCTTGTGTCTCCTCTCTCTGTGTGTTTTGCTCTACAGATGTGACTTTTATCAGATGGTTTGATGAGATGCGTGTACGTGTTTTGTGAGGGTGTTTCAGAGGTTTTGTAGCAGTTATGAGCCTCTTTGTGCCCGCGATGGCTGCCTCCTGCCACCTGACAGAAAAGCACAGTGTCAGATTAGAGGCGAGACGTTTCAGCTCCCCAGTGGACCTTCAGTCAGGACATACTGATCACAATCTCATTGTCAGAGCTGTCACTGTCTCACCACAACACTCATTCATGTTTGCAAAAGGACATAGAGTCTGAGAACAGGGATAGTTTGAATTTCATAAGAAAGAATGTCCTCAAAGATCAACTTTGTTGACGTTTTTGTTGTTGTTTTTTAATGTGCAGGATATAAAACAAATAAATGATTATGATTGTCTAATCACTTGCAACACTCCAGTGTCAGATAACAGTACTTGTATGTATTATACATTTTGTCATTTTGTCATTTTTTCTAATATTATATTATTATATTATATTGTATATTCAAACTTCTACACTTTATAGATAAATGGTTAATCAGTTGACTATTGATTGATTTAATTGTTTAAATAATTTTGTAAATTTTTTTTATTGTATCTTGATATAAAATTGCTGACATTTCAGCTCTATCCACATCTGATATCTGGATTAATTGATAATTAAAGAAATATTATAGCTTGGCAAAAGTAAAACTGTCTTTTCAATGCCAGAACTATATAGACTGTCTTTGGCTCATGCATATTAATTTGATGATATTAAGTCTAGAATGAATACTTTAGAAAGTCAGTGTGAGCTCATTTATATTGATGACCTCTATTGTGCATGTAGTGATCAGGCCATGGCTCATAAAAGTCTCCGACCAACATGTATACTATATCAAATGTATGCTTTACAAGTAAAGACAATCACGGAATGCAAATTTAGTCTCATTTTTTATATACACTGTACTTACTATTTTATTCAGCAAAAATGCATTAAATTGATCATACATGATGGTAAAGACCACAGAAGATTTCTGTGTTTTTTCTAAAGCTGTTTTTTGAACTTTCTATTTATAAAAGAATACTGAAATTGTCATTGATAATAAATATATAATTTATTAAAAAAGCAATCAGCAAATCAGCATATTAGAATAATTTCTGAAGGATCCTGTGA
>NW_015513960.1:1954-2637 GCF_001515645.1 Sinocyclocheilus grahami | reverse complement strand
CTGTTGTATGTAATACAGTTTCTGTGCGCTCCACTGACTACAACAGGGGCGCTACTTATCTAGTGTGCTAGCGACGCAGTGGTCACGCTATGCATTTTATGGCTTGAAACTTAAATGTCTGACAAACAAGATGACAAGAGGTAAAGCTGTTATTGATGTAACTTTTCAAACATGAATGTAAGACAAGTCATTAATATAAATAATTAAATTTACTAGAACAGCCTACTGATCGCAGTTTTCTTCCCAAAGATTCCCATTGGCTGCTCTTGCTGCTCCTGTCACGTCCTAAAAAGTTTTTGAAGATTTTATGATTGTAAAAGACTGACTTGATATTGAATAAAAAATATTGTATGTCAACTGTTCTTGTTCTATATATAAAGCAGATTTTAGAGTGCATTTTTAGTATTTAAAATGAAAAACCTTTAGTAGGTTGACTGACCCAGCACTGTCAAAAACAACCCAACAAATGGGTTAATGTATAAAACCCAACAAGCTGGGTTCAAATAACCTAGAAATGGTTGTTTTAAACCAGCATTTAAAAGAGTTTTTATTATTATTATTGTATAAGAAATTATACAACTCTCACGACTCATTTCAAAACCTAGTAGATTCACGTTCTCCCATCTCTGTAGACAAATTTTATAATATTATATAAATAATAAAATTATATAATTTTATAAATT
>NW_015513960.1:0-1165 GCF_001515645.1 Sinocyclocheilus grahami | reverse complement strand
TGACCGGCAGGCCTCCCTCAGGATCAGTGTCAGTAACACAGAGCTGGTCACTCCTGTTCCTGTGCTGTAGGACCCACATCACACAACGCTCGGAGCTGTAGCCTCATGTCAGCTTTTGTTCCTGCGTCGTGAGCTGTAGCCAGATTTGGCTCAGCATGAAAACAGAGATGGGGAAATTACTCATTATCTCGCACTCATTTTGGATCAACTCCTGCTTTATGTGGATACGAATGTTTCTATGGACACAGAGTGCCCAGGGGTCAATGACGTGACATACTTTTTTTACATTTTTAAATCCAAATCCTTTACATTATTCAAAATGAAAAGTTTCTCGCACAAATTACTTACTTTAAAACTGTATTTTGACAAAGCTGCACACTCGTTAACATAAGTTTTAGTGCTCTGTTCATAAAGTTGATTTTACAAGTTAATCACAAAAAGTCACCAACTAAGCTACTCATAGGGGCAATATATTCAATATTATATTGTAGAAATAATTTTCATTTATTAGCAAAAAAATCACATATATCATATCATATCATATCATAACCGGTGTATTACACTATCAAAATGAAGAACTATTGCTGGTATTCAATGATAAGCAATGATAGCAAGTTACTATTCATTTATACAAAAAAGCATAAGAATTAATGCTAATATTGTCCAAAACCCCATTTTGAAACTTATAGGGGTATCCAAACTTTTAGAGCAGTGTAATGCTAGTATGCCAGCTCAGCTGTTTTCAAAATACTTATTTATCACTCAGCAGTATTCTCAGAAGAACCTAAGACCCTTTTTTTTAGCAGTGAAGTAAAAGTTTAGTTAAATATTCCTGCTTTTTCTTATTCAATTTTGATTCAAGATGAAATGACTGTTTACAAAAAAACAATGGTACTTCTAGATTGTGCTACCTCGGAAAATTGCAGTTTTAGATTGAAAACAAAAAATTAAAAAAATTTAACTGAGCTGAAAATGAACAAAAGGTGTTTGAACAGAAATGTAGAAATATGCTAAAAGACCATACTTTAAATAGAGATTTATTTCAAATGTCCAATTTCAAATTTCCATCAGCATCGGTGGATGAGGAAAACTAGAGTTTAAAATTAATTATATCGGTAAAACTTTACAATAAGGTTCCATTAATTAATGTTAGTTAATGTATTAA
>NW_015513959.1:26452-26802 GCF_001515645.1 Sinocyclocheilus grahami | reverse complement strand
GTGCCCATTGTGATCCATTGATGGGGAACAGAATTGTGGCTACCCAGCACTTTGTAACAATGTTAGCTCGCATCTTTCTTCAGTCAACCCTTTTAGCGACCTCGCTGACTTTTGAACGTTAAGTAGTGTAGAACAGGATACAAGGTTTAAATAGAATTACCCTTCATGAATAATCAAATAGTTTCAAAAGGATTGCCAAATTAGACTCTCCTCCCAAATCCAAACGGTAATACACCTACAGTTCTTCTACAACAAATGCTCAAGCAACACAAAACATTTTAATGATACCATAATACTAAAATATAAATATGTGTGTATACATATACTGAAAGAATTAATTTACTTTGGGA
>NW_015513959.1:24008-24740 GCF_001515645.1 Sinocyclocheilus grahami | reverse complement strand
CTTCTGTAGGTCCAACTTGCATTGGTCTGACTCTATTGTTAGACTGGGTCTTATAATGTGATCAGTGACCTTGATACCCCGAGAGATGGAAAAGAGCCGGTGCGCGTCAGTCACTGCTATAGGTTGAGCGTTAATGGCCGTGTCAGATCCGCACACTATGTATTTAGTGGAAAAGCTGCAGGCATACAAAAAACTGCAGTCCACTCCTCAAACACTCTGTAAACCTTCCATAAACACCAAACGTATGTTTCTGTCCACAGGCCAAGAGTAATGAATGCCTGGACCAGTGCAGTGGCTTTGAATTGTGAGTATGTCCAAGAGCTACTTGACATTCAAACATAATTATATTTGTGTAATTCGATGATGGCATTTTAATTTAGAAGTGAAGTGTCTTCTCTTTGATTAAAATGTTGATATTTTATGTTAAATGTATATACATTTTGATGTTTTGGAGCAGTTTGGAAGACTGTGAGAAGTTCGAAATCTCAGAGAATATTGTGAATCGAGGCACAGAGCAGATTCGTCCAGAGTGTTTTGAGTTGCTTCGTGTTTTGGGTAAAGGAGGATATGGAAAGGTAAGCAAGACAAGCAGTGCTACCCAATGTTTCCACCCTGCATGTGGTGGAGTTTTTAACACATAATATGGGCTTTAAAATAATGTACACTACTGTTCAAAAGTTTTGGGTCGGAAGGAGTTTTTGAAAGAAGCTTCTTATGCTGCATTTATTTGAT
>NW_015513959.1:21769-22642 GCF_001515645.1 Sinocyclocheilus grahami | reverse complement strand
GCGTTTCCACACTTTTGCCCCTATTTCGTTTTCTATAATAGAAAATTAAGAATTTAATGAAATTAAAGTTATCATACAAGAAGTGTGTTTTCATGGCAGCCGTTTAGTGATTGTCAAACACGACTGAATGAATTCAAGGTGCGCTTTATCATTATGCAAAAATGCAAGTTATAAGCGTTTTGGGTTTCTTTTTACGATATTCTTAGCACTGTATTACAGAGCCTCTAAAAGGATCTTTACAAAAATAAAAAATATACAGACTTTCATGTGCACACGATTCCCAAATTAGATTTGCACACGTCTGTTTATTGCAACAACAATAAAAACATTAATGACCCCAGTTCTCAGCTGTGATTAGGGGTGTTACAACCCTCCAGTGCATAGATGTTCACAGGATGTTGTACAGTCAGTGCTAGTGTGCTTGGCATTTACTTAAAAACACAACATTTCTTAATGTATTCTGTTGCTTTTGTCTGTTTCAACAGGCCATGATTGTTCGCAATGCAAAGGACACTGCTCATACTAAAGCAGAAAGGAACATCCTAGAGGAAGTTAAGCATCCCTTCATTGTGGACCTCATATACGCCTTTCAGACAGGAGGCAAACTTTACCTCATCCTGGAGTACCTAAGCGGTGAGTTCAAAACAGCAACTGGTGCTTTTTAATCAGTAGTTTTGGTTTTGAGAAAAAAATTGAAACAAGATGTGTTTTAGAGAATGTATCTGGAATCAAGTTTATGTTTCTGTAACAGGTGGAGAGCTGTTCATGCAGCTGGAGAGGGAGGGGATCTTTTTGGAGGACACAGCCTGGTAAGTGGAGCTTTACCAGTCTTATCAGGATATAGATCGTTCCCATGTCAAGATGACCTGTCTG
>NW_015513959.1:20292-20494 GCF_001515645.1 Sinocyclocheilus grahami | reverse complement strand
TTTCTCTCTTTGTTTCTCTTGTCCTCTCCCTTTTTCAGGGCACCAGAAATCCTCATGAGAAGCGGCCATAACCGAGCTGTGGATTGGTGGAGTCTGGGAGCCCTGATGTATGATATGCTAACAGGAGCTGTGAGTGTTCATGGCCTCAATCTCCTCTCTGATATCTTGCTTCTCCATTAATGTTTTACATGAAGTTAGAAAC
>NW_015513959.1:4544-4919 GCF_001515645.1 Sinocyclocheilus grahami | reverse complement strand
TTATTAATATAACCTGGTTATTAATATGGTGGACCTTCTTGAACTAGCTACTAGTTGATCAAACTGAAGATAAGAACATATTAGCAGGACATAATAGCTAATGGCTAAGACCAGCTAGAAACACATCTAGGCTACCTGCTTAAACTGGATTTTTGGATACCTAGCATCACTTCAGGTGTGTGAAGCTGTCTGTTTTAATGGACTGTCAAACTTGTATGACTAAGCAGACTTAAGAGTCGTGCTAAATATGACAGATATGAACTTTCAAAACTTTTCAGCTGCAGTTCATTTTTAATATCACTGAAAGCAAAATAGGCTTTAGAGGTTTAGTGTTCAAAAGTTTGCCAGAAGTTCTCATGTCAGATTTTTAGACCA
>NW_015513959.1:2192-2933 GCF_001515645.1 Sinocyclocheilus grahami | reverse complement strand
AAAAAAAAACAGGTTTTTCAAGTTCGCAAGGTAACTGGGGCAGATTCTGGGAAGATATTTGCCATGAAGGTCTTGAAAAAGGTATGGCCCCCCCAAAATTCATAATAATTGATCTTTCCCTGAAAATCAGTGTGGGTGTTCCATCATGCCTGGTCCTGCTGGTTAACAGGTTGTATTGGTGTGGTTTGCTGCAGGCCTGTGAATAATGTTTAAGGAATGTTTCATCATTACCTATAAACCGTTTCAGTAATGATTGTTTGTATAGTTTGTGTGTTTTTCCTTTTCACAACAGCTAATAAAATGGTTAAATAGTAGAATTCCTTATTTTGGCATCTGCAAACAAGTAGATCATAACAGAAACGCACAGTAGCATTTAATAGGAGGAATATTGCTTTGCTCAAAATGCTTAGTTCAACATATTTAGAACACAAGGGCTTATAATAGCATGCTTCACAGGGTCTAATTTGGCAAGACCACGGATGAGTGGCAGATTTGGTCATTTATCAACTTGGTAAAAAGATATAATGTGGTCATAATATGATGCAATCTCAGCTGGCCAGATTTGCATACCAACAGAATGTGGCTCTGTTCTTATCAATACTTAGTAGACTCTTCATTGTACACTGTAGCCGTTTTAGCTCAATTATCTTTAAACAGGGTTCCTACGCAGTTTGGAAAAGTATGAAATTTGATTTGAGTAATTTCCAGGTCTGGAAAAGTATGGAAAAAAGAAAGCAGAGT
>NW_015513959.1:0-839 GCF_001515645.1 Sinocyclocheilus grahami | reverse complement strand
TACAAATCAATGGATTGTGAAAGCATTTCAATTTTTAATTTCTATTTATTTATTTATAATTTTATTTACTTCTAGCTTTTACCTGGCAGAGATTTCCATGGCCTTGGGTCACCTTCATCAGAAAGGCATTATCTACAGAGATCTGAAGCCAGAGAACATCATGCTCCGTAACAATGGTAATAAACACACACACACCTGTCCTTTTATTCCAGATAGTCTTCAGACTTGCACCACTGCCTGTTCAATAAAGACTGTTCTCCTCTGGATGTGCTCATTTCATTCTCATCTCAGGTCATGTGAAGTTGACAGACTTTGGACTCTGTAAGGAGTCGATCCATGATGGTACCGTCACACACACCTTCTGTGGAACCATAGAGTACATGTATGTACAAAGTCAGATTTTCACCCAATTAAACAATCTTTTTTATATGCTCATGTAACTTCTAGATGTAAATGGCCAATGTAAAGACTGAGTAGCAGAATTGGCCAAGTTGCTGAATACTAAATATTGATGATATTTATTTTAATGTACTCATGGTTGTGACATCAATTTCCGAGCAGCCTGTTATTGCATCTTTTTCTCAAATAAATGGTCTGTGTAGGCTAGAAAGGGAGCTTTGTGTTGTTTAACAACTTGAACTTGAATTTTAAAACAGTAAGAAAAATCATGTTTTCGGCAATGTGGCCTCTTGAAAGTTCATACAGAGCAGTTCATGGAGGTCAGAGCCTCCATCAATCATGTCAGCTGAAGGCTTATTTGGGGCCTCTGGTGTCAGTTATGTCAAAGTAAAAAAGACAGCAGCACAAAAAATGGTTGGTGTGATGGCCTTTTCTCTCTT
>NW_015513958.1:3200-6517 GCF_001515645.1 Sinocyclocheilus grahami | reverse complement strand
AAATGCAGCCTTGGTGAGCACAAGAGACTTCTTTCAAAAACATTTCAAAATTTCTACTGTCACCAGACTTTTGAATAGTAGAGAACATAGAACACATGTGCATCTATACTGCAGCAATAGTGATGTGTTGGTATGTTATTCTGAGCCTAGGATCAGAATGGAAAAATGGGGCGGGCAGATTATAGATCACCCGTAATCACTCCTTTAGAATTGATTGACTAAATGTGGCTCAGTGGGTAGAGTCATATCAAGGGTTTGCCTGCTAGATGCATTCCCTGTCTGATCACAGATTCTACACACAATCCTTTGGGCAATAACTTTAGGTCGTTGTGAATCCACCCTCTTGTCCTCTACAGTAACATCAAGGACTGTACCTCCCCTGAGACCGTGCGGGGGGAGGTGGAGGCCACATAAGGGAGGAGAGAAGTGACATTGAAAAGGAAGAGAAAACAGGAGATGAAAGAATTAAAAAGATCAGGAGAAAATAACCTTGAGGGACAACGCAAACAATGGCTTTCGTTGTCACATTGTTTTTAATGTCCTCAATCAGTTTTACAGAGCATGTGTCTCCTGGAAAATGGAAGATTATGTATCAACAGTTACTGTAAAAATGTCAGAGACTTAATTGCTAAACCGTAACTGAATGTAAATGTCGGTGTTTTTGTGAGTTTGTTAATATTTTACAGTATTATGCAGATATATATTACAATATATATATATATATATATATATATATATAAATGAATAAATTCTATATTTATAATATTATATTATATATTATATATTATTTAATATTAAAGTAACATACATATATATATATATATATTTTAGTTCTGTATTTTATGTATACTACATACATACTACACAAAATTGAGCAATAGACAACAGGGAACATTGCATTTGGTCCTAAATCCCATAATCCACTCTGCTCCACTTGACCTTCCATTTAATGTTTAACAAATTAACTGTAAATAACAACGGCCTCAATTTCAACATCTTTTTCTTGACTCATTGTTTAATTGGACTTACAAAAGCTAACACATTTTTACACAAACTTGCATTCAAAATACAAAATAACAGATTTTAAGATTCATAAGAAACTCTTATGAATTTATTGCATAATGCATACTGTTTTGCATACTAAAAGTAGTATGACGTATACAGTATATACTGCACAGTATGCAGTACGCTATTCCATTCTGAATACTAGCCAAGAACAGCCCAGCCTATCTATTAAAATTACACGCAATCTGTTCAATCAGAGACCTTTCAATGAACTCTGGATTACTAAACGCAGGATTATACCAAATCTGTTTTGGGAAAGCTCATGCGTTTCTTAGATATATCTCTTCAGAGAAACTGAGATTGTGGGATTGTTGATGAAAGTGTATAAGGCCCACTCACCAGTTAAACTCGCTGTAGTCATTATGAGCATCCCACCAGAAGTAAAGCCACACCAGTAACAAGGAGAACGTGCAGAAGAGAATGAAGGACCACAAACACTCCCACTGGAACAAAGAAACACAACAAACAAATAAAAATAGTTTAAATAGGAGTTCAAATAAATCTGTTACATAACCTGTGTCTATCAGCATCAGTATTATTAAATGGGTTGGTGCCAGCATGAATTAATACAGTCACTGTGAGAAACTGTTCCAAAAGATAATCTCGAGAACAAATATTTCAAAATAATGTCAAAGCTGTTTAAAAATTGAGTAAAATTGAATATAGTTCTCATAGTGCCTCAGGACATGACTGCATACGCACATTAAACTCAGTTAATATGAATAGAGCTGCTTCAATAGTGAGACCTGCCTTCATCACAGATTCATTAGCGAAACATTAGTCCTGCTCTCTGCAGGGTACATGAAAGGGCCTTTCTGTTGTCCAAATTCAGCTCTCACTTTCTCAACTATGAGAAGCATCAAAATGCACAGGAAATGCAAACACTAAATTTACTTCAAATTTGCAATAATTAAAGAAAAAGTTTCCCCAAAAATAAAAATGTTCTATAATTTAGTAACCTTCATGCCATCCAAGATTTAGATTAGTTTGTTTCTTCATCAGAACAGATTTTGAGAAATGTAGGAATATGTAGCAAGTAATTCACAAGATGTTAATTGATAGACTGGAGTCATGTGGATTACCTGTGGAATATTGTGATGTTTTTTATCCAGCTGTTTAGACTCTCATTCTGACGGCACCCATTCACTGAAGAGGATCCATTGATGAACAAGTGATGTAATGCTAAATTTCTCCAAATCTGTTCTTGGATGGCCTGAGAGTGAGTACATTTTAAGCAAATTTGGTAAGATCATTTAGTACCATGTAACCCTTGTAGATGCAGCCACAATGTTATTTGTTCTCCAGTTAAAATTTTCCAGTGGATAAAACTCTATCTAATAGCATTTCTCACACATAGACAGTCAAGTATTCAAGAATACCTTCTTTGAGTTAGAGTTCCATTTTCAGCATATTACTGGCACTTCCCACACATTTTGTTTGCACATATACACCCCTGGCACAGCCAACCTCTTAACAATAACCAATGTACCATGAATAATGGCCACACTTAAAATATTACAATGCTCACAGATGACCGACTCTAATTCCTGCACATGATTTGCTTTTAAAATAAAATATATATTTTATATCAAATAAAATATATTAATATTAAAATTCTGATTACTCCTGTTTACATGAAGAAATGTACTGTTCTCACTGCAAAATAAAGAACATGACGACCGACAGCTCTTATTTTAATAAAAAAATCAAATTAAACAAAATCAAATAAAATCAAATAAAAATCAGTGGAGACACAAAGTACTCATATTGTCAATCTTCTTCCTCATCACTAAGAAACCAGTCTGTCATGATGAGGGAGCAGGGAAATGAAAACAGTTTTGTTCAGAAAAGAATGATCCGCTTGGCTCACAAAAAGCAGTTAGAAAGCATGTATTAATTCCTAAGCCCCATCATCCAAAAACACCTAAATATAGATGGATAAAGAGGATTATGGGTAATTCTGAGCAGAAAAATTATACACACAAACGCTGCTAAAGCTGAGATCTCCCACCAGCATCACAGACTGTCTGAATGCGCCAAATCAATATCACACCATAAAACAGGTCAAATGTAAAATGCAGTATTGTTTTTCCAAATGATTTTTCCAACGAGTTTAAAAATGGCACCAGACTGAGAACAACAGAAATGTTCAGCACTGACTGTCATTGCCACAATAGTATAGTGTTGGTGGCTGCAGTAGAGTAGAGTGGTTGAAAGAGTGTTGCTATGCAGATATTAAGGTACTTATTACT
>NW_015513958.1:2200-3190 GCF_001515645.1 Sinocyclocheilus grahami | reverse complement strand
ATAACCAATAAATAGCCAATATTAAAATTCCATACGATTTCACATAAATTCAAATGATTAAACACTAACACTAAAAACTAAAAACACAAGTTAATTTAGGCATCACAACAAATTATATTTAACAAATAGATATTTCTTTTGAAATTTGCTAAAGATTGCATAGTGTTATTAAATTATTAGTGTTTTTAATATCTACTTTAAGTGAGCATTAACAGGTAAGGCAAAGGTAAATCTACTTTTAAAAATTGTGGAATTTAGCATAACAATATTGACCAATTCAGATTTCTAAGCATAGGGTTTTTTCAATAGTCATAAAGCAAATTTAAAATAATAAATCAGATAATTTCAAAAAAACTAAAAACACCTCTCCTCAACATGCATCATTCATTATGGGACAAATTTTAAGTTTATTACTTAAGTAATTCATGGCCTGATTTATCCTTCATAACCTTGAACACACAACCTGAACGAGGCAACAATAGTTCAGTGTATGAATTGATAAACACGGCTGTGTTTTTGGCACTCATGTAGTTGTCACAGCTGAACAGATTGCCATGACATCATCAGGGCCAATGAGCAACAAGCAGCATACATCTTAACAGGAGGGGTTCAGAGCAGTGCTGGGCAGCAAATTGTGTTTCCTCTAAATGAGAATATTATCTCATCATTCAGCCTCAAAAAGCTTATTTTCAAAAGCCTTGTTTCATTCTGTCCTGCTGATCTGAGACGGCAGCACCACTCCACCACAAAGTACCAAAGTAAACTCACTTTTCCAACTATTGCCTGAGGGGAGAGTTGAATTTGTATTGTGTGTCTATCTATGACAGCGTATACAACTGTCTGAGCCTTGAACATTTCATTGCAAAAATCATAGAGTTACGTCAGGCACAGAAACCCTTCTATGCAGAAAATAAAAGTAACAATTCCCTTTAAAACTATCCCAGCAAAGCTTTGCACGGCACATTTGTTTTAACACTGTAAAGACTCTTG
>NW_015513958.1:0-243 GCF_001515645.1 Sinocyclocheilus grahami | reverse complement strand
GTAGTAGTGGAAGAGGTGTGATGTACAGTACATTTTCACTATAGTGTTGGCATTTACATAAGGGTATTTTTGGTCCTGAAAATAGTTCACTACAGCTCGACAATGCCTGAGGGTTGCAGCCAGAAATGCTGGATGTCTAAATGAAAACGCTGTGAACATGACTAACTTCCACTTGAAATAACACGTTTATTTCTATTCAAAGTGTTCCATTGATGTTAATTGTTATGTAAAATCACTGTGGAT
>NW_015513957.1:6154-6511 GCF_001515645.1 Sinocyclocheilus grahami | reverse complement strand
ACTCAGGGAACCATGGTTACATAAGTAACCCGAGACGTTCTTTTTAGCAACATCATATGAGCCCTTTAAGGGTGATTGATGCTACAGCAGTTTTAGAAGCGGTTCAATTAGACAGTATTCACACACACACACGATCAAACATCCACTGAATTCCGTGGTAATAAAAAAATAAAAAATTTAAATAAAATGCATGTATTTTCATTTAATATGCATGCTTTTTAGAGAAAACCATGCAGGATTTAAAAAAAAAGTTACAAGAAATGTCCAGTTAATATGCATGCATTTTCTAGAGAAAATAATTCCGAAAAAGGTGATGTAATGACTTGTATCATTTATTTATTCATTATTAATTTGTAA
>NW_015513957.1:0-2543 GCF_001515645.1 Sinocyclocheilus grahami | reverse complement strand
AGGGCAGAAAATCACTGATATAAATATTGTCATACATATTTATTCGAATGAATATTCATGAACCGTGCTATTTGGTTTTTGTTGAAGATAAGATTGTAAGGTCAATTATCTCTGTGTGGAAAACACAGGGGGTACAAACTATTTCCAGCAATAGACGTTATGTGCAAATGCGATTCGGATGTAAATGCTTACATCTGGTGACGACTCCTTCCAGTCGAATGATGTTGGGATGGTCAAACTGGCCCATAATGCTGGCCTCACTCAGAAAGTCACGTCTCTGCTGCTCCGAATATCCGGCTTTCAGACTCTTGATGGCCACCTGGATCTCCCTCTTACTGGGCAGCCTCAGACGGCCACTGCAGACCTCTCCAAACTCACCTGGGAGTCAAACAAGAGCCTGTCAACTAATTGAATTTTCCCTCAATCCCTCATTTCATTGCATTACAATCCCCTGGTGAGCGGTTCAGGTGGTTTACACAAGTAGGGCAAGCTTTTGAGTCAATTTATTTTGACTTACCAGCCCCAATAACTCTCTCAATCCGTATGTTGGAAACTTCGATCTCTTTGGCGAAATCTCGCACCGCCTGGTTGGGGTCCTCATATGTGTGCGGGTGAATGTACGTGCGGGTTTCGGGAATTTTGACTGCAATGCAAGAACACGGTAGGAGTGGGGATAACGGTTGGGTTATTTCACAGTCATTTTAGTTACCTAGACTGAACCATCCATTTTCCTAAAAGGAGGGGAGTACCACATTTTCAACCTCATTAAACATTGTCTTTGGCAGGTAGGAAAAGTGTCATTAGAGAAAACACACATTAGGCAACTAGAGCGATCAGAGACACCATTTATCAGCAGATGCATCAGAGACTCTGTTCACTAACCGACAATTTGCTGGAAAAACATGCATTTTCTTTATTCATCCATCTAGCCAGACCGAATTATGTTCACCGTCTGACTGGCCAAAAAAAATATAATCCTGATTTGATGACATATCTCAAACTATGTTCTTTGAACATATTAGACGTCTTAAAAAGTTTAGCTCAATTATTTGCTGATTACTCTTAAAAGATTTGAGTTATTTTCCAAGACCAAAAACCCTGTGTGAATTACCTCGTCCATGCTGAAACTGCATTTTCTCTTCCTCAGGGTCTTGCTTTGCTTTAATATATCCACAGCGCCTGGAACAATAGAATAAGCACAATTAAAACAGATCGACACAATGAAATAACATGCTTTCTCTCACACTAAATCAACCAACCAATCCCCCAAGACTAAGAAAATGTTGATGACTGTAGAATTAAATCTACAGCGGCCTGATCTGGTCACATTTATCATCTTTTTACAGTGTAGTTTAAACATAATGTGTCTTTAGAGTCCAGTTTTCCCACCTAGTAAAGGATTTCACTGCTTTAATCCGCTCTTTAGAACCGGGAAAATTCAATCCTGACACCTCTGACTTTATCATTAACTACATCATTCCTCTCACAGTGGGATCATAAATAAGGAAATGCCCCAGATAATGAATATTCCAATACACTGGGGAGGAAAGGTGGCCAACGTAGGACTGATAATTATGTTCATTATTAATTTAATCCTCTTAGTGACACACGCTCACACATTCCCTTTTCCTGTCATGTCTTTAACAAGAACGAATTGCCAAAAATGTACTGTCCCAGGCTGACTAGCCATAGTAATTATACAGCACACTGAAATGTGGAGAATGGCTGCAGAATGTCTACAGACTGGCACGTTTGATGGGAACCAGGTGGAAAAAGCCATCCTAAATGGGTTTCTAGAGGACATTGGCTCAATAATATGGGTGAATATCCACTTATGAATAGAAAAGCAGACTGGAGTCTCTATTGTGCTATAGCGGATGACAAAATGCAAGGCATTTCCTATAACTGCAGGTAAAGAAAGCTAAGAGGTCCACAGTGGAGAGACAGTGTTATGAGTCGAAAGCCTTAGGGGGAATTCACACTGGACTCGTTCTTGCATCCAAAACCAGCTAGAGTGCAAGGGACTGGAGCAGATTGCAGCGGTCATGAGGTACTTTTTTCTTCTTTTTTTTTTAAGATAATGTTTTTAAACTGACATACCTTTTTAAAAAATGCAACGAGCAGAGATATACAACACAGCTGTCAAAAAGGCCTGTTGGATGATTGTGTACACAGATGACCAAAATAAAAGTTGTGTAAATACCCCTTTAGAAAGACTATGGATGAGTGCCATTCAGAACTGAAATAACTATGCTTCCCTTAATTCCAGTTCAAATACTGAACTTGAAATGAGGGATGCAGAACTGCAATTTAAATTTTGGTTTTATAAAATGATAGACAGAAAAAAAAGCAGGTATCTAGAATGATAGATAGACAGAACAACAGAATGATAGATTAAATAGTAAGACAGTAGATAAAATGACAGAACAATAGATAGAAATACAGAACGAAACAACAACAGATAGAACAATAGATAAAACATCAGACAGAATGAGAGAGAGAATGATAGAGTAACAGAAAGATGGAGCGACAGATACAATAGA
>NW_015513956.1:2197-6521 GCF_001515645.1 Sinocyclocheilus grahami | reverse complement strand
TTTTTTTTTTTTTTGCAAGTGCAACTAATGTGATGTTCCTAGCCAAAAAATTCAAAAGGTGTTATATTAAAGTGCATGAGAATTTAAAATGATTAATTCATAAATAATTGATTAGAAAATTAATGATTAATTAAAAAAGTGACACAGAGTAACTGTACAGCAAATAAAGACATTGGGAAGTTATCTTGTTATTTTTATAATATTCGTATTATTTGCATTCTTCCATATTTTTGCAAAATTACTAAATATTTTATTTGACTAAATCTGGCTTGTTTGGCACATGATGTTGTTTTAAATGGAGAAAATGAGATGGATGATGGATGGCAAATCATGAGAAGAAAGAGAAAAGCACAGCCAAAGAGTGGCTATCCATACTTAGAAAGATCTGAAATGCTCCTACCATCGTTGATTTCAACCTCATAAGGTACAGGTCTGCGTTTCACTCGACTGCTGGGATACATCCCATACTGATCCGCTTCTCCAGCAAAATCACTGAGGAGAAACACGCGCAATTCAGGACATGCGATGTAAGAAAACTGATGTTTCCTAAAATGATTCTGTTTATCTGCTTCAAATGTCATTGAACAAAACAGAATAGAACAGAATAGAAATAGCTTATATATAAAAATACATTTTAATTCATTATAATTATCTTTGACATATTCCAACATAAAATGTCTTCAAAAATAAGAACACACCTAAATATGTAAATAGAAAAGAATAGAATAGAAAAGGCTTTTTTTTTAAAGTGTATATAAAAATACATTTTAATGCATTATATTTATCTTTTACATATTCCAAGATAAAAAGTCTTTAAAAATGAAAAAAGTGCTTAAATTGCACTTAAATTAAGGTGTTCGAATGCAATAGACAAAGCTTATAAGAAATGCATATAAAAATACATTTTAATGCATTGTATTATATATTCTAAGGTAAAAATGTCTTTAAAAATAAGAAAGAAATCACTGAAATACTTAAATTAAAAAATACAATAGAAAAAGCTTTGGTAAAGTGTATTAAAATAAATTTGAATGCATTACATATATCTTTAATATATTACATCACTGATGGAGAAAACGATGTGCTTACATATTTGATATAGAATAGAATAGTATAGAATAGAATAGTGGAAAAGAGTACGGCGAGATAGCATGTTTGTACATAAAACATTTCAATGCAATTATATTTTACATATATGTGAGAAAATGAAAACTGATTAAAAAAAATAAGGTGAATCTTTTACCTTTTTATATATCGTTTATATAATTATTTATTTTAATTCCTTATATGTTTCAGTGTCGTTTAATATACATTTTAATAGGCTAAATAAATAATTGCAAGAAAGTGTAGGCTCCCATAGCATTACAGTGTAGTCTACCGATCATTTCAGGTACGCTATCATAAAATACATCATATTTACAGATTATTTTAGTGTATTACAGAGAAAATATCAAATCGAGAAATGACGGCTTTTCAGATAGTTGCAAATATTAACATGCGCAAAAAGTGGAATACAGCTTCATTAAGCAATGTTTTTCATAAATGCATCTTAACTTTGCAACACATTTGTAAATGTTAAATGAAATAAATTATCTTTGTTTGATATCCTACTCGGCACGGAGTGTAACAGCAGAAGTTACCTGTTAATAGTGGCGAGCGGTGGGGTCATGTTGCTGTAGAGCATCGCTCGAGCCGGGAGAGGGAAAGCGGGCGGACTCAACTGCACCATTCGAGTGTCGCTCAGCGGCTCTCTGGGAGGCAGCGGCAGTGGAATCGGTGGTCTGCACAGCTCGGTGGTCTGCACCTTATGGCTGATGTCTGCCTTGAGCTCTCTGCCTTTTATATCCGCGCTCCCTCCTCTCCTGGACAGCTCGATCACCGCCACTTCCTTTTTTAGCTCGGTGGCGTGGTGCGCCGTTTCCTTGGCGACGCCATTGAGGACCCTGCGCTCCTCTGGGGGGTGATGCTCTCCCGTCTCCGCCGTCGTGCCTTCCTGTTTCCCGCATGCGTCTCCCTCCGCGCTCGGGCTGAGCGGAAATTGCTCGGATTTCAGTTTTTCCATCATCCTTGTGTGAAAATCCAAAAAAAGCGGGTTTCCCAAAAGCTTGTATATAGTGGTATCCAAAGGTAATTGTAATTCCCGACCAATCAATCCAGCGGCTGTTTAGCTTCTCATCGGAGGTCACCTGTGAAAGAACACACCTTTAGGAACATCGATTGAACGCCTGCGTGATTACGCGCGGCGCATCCTCTCTGTGCCGAGCGCGGGCGTGACTGGAAACACTGACAGGGTACAGTAATACAGCAGTTCTGTGAAAACCCGTGTCATGTGTGTCCCACTGAGCCATGCAAAGGCCTGATCAGTTTTACACGTTTCTTCTTGCACCAATATGAGAGGAAATAGGCTAGTCAAGCAAGATTGCTTATATGTAGCCTACAAACCAAACCAAATTTCTTTTATGATATATGAGTGGTGGTGTGTTTTTTTTGTTTGTTTTTTGGTCTCGACCTGACCTTGGTCTGTCATGTCATCATTCTGCTCATGGTATCTGGAGATAACCGGTGTCTTGGTTGGGAAAGAGCTTATCTTCTGCTAACATGTTCTACATTTTTAACAGAAAATAATGCGTAATTATTACAGGACATATTCAATAACACCTTTATAGATTTGCATGTTAAATCATATTCTTATACTTAAATGACCAACTTTGTTATCATGATGTTGTTGTTGTTTCGGTATTATTTTAACATTACTCGTAACTATAATCTAAATCACTATAATTTCGTATAGCCTATTTCAATATAAATTCATATTAACCTATTTATTTTAGGGGGGATGTTACTGTCAATATGGTGGCTTCATTTATTTGTATGCGTTGTTTGTCTTTTCATTTATTTGAAATTCAGGAATGGAGCTAAAACGAACATTTTTACGTGAGTAGTTGCGTCCATGTTTGCACATTTATGTCTGGTTTTAAATATTATAGATATTTGAAAACATATTTTAGCTTTTCTATAGTTGACAGTTTGTTTATAATGCCATTTCGTCGTTGATTTAAAAAAAAAAACTATTTCTAAGATTGATGCACGATAATATTCGTTTTATGTTGTTTTCATTCTCAGACAATCCATGTGTCACCTAAGTTTATTTTACTGCAAGATCATTATTAATAGCCTACATCATGCCCAATTTAGATACTCTTATACGTTTACCTATTTCTGTTTACTCCGTAGCTATTTATAATGTATCATCTTCTTATATTTATAATATATGCAAGTGCGTATATTTGCTCAGAGTTGCTTTAAAACAAGCTTTATTTCACAACAAAATCAGACTTTAATAAGCATAGGCTATTTACACGGTCTCAAATAGATTAATAATTCGACACGTGTATGTCAACAAACTTGAAAAACAAATAATCCGTGTTTACCATATTTAGTAACAAATAACCCGACCGCAATGTGAATTTTAGTTTTATAAATGTGAAATATCGATGGGATCCGTCCGTTTATTGATGGAGTTATGATGACTGTTATTTTAAGCACTAAACGGAAAAGAGGGAAATAGCAGGCGGGAGGTTTTGTGTGGACAATTGAATCGAAATGAATCGAATTTCGTAACTTTAGATTAAACGATCGTGTCTAAAGCGCGCGTTAATTATAAAATAAATGGCGAATCGATATCTGCATTCTGCAGGCTCAAAGGCCTATTTGCTCCAAGACCGAATACAACCAAATAAAAATTATATAAATCATACCTGACCTCATATTAATCATCTGGCGTCGATAGAAAGCCTAACTGTGACCTGCGTTAGTATCAAAGGAGCGCAGAAACAGCAATTTTCGCCTCTTACCGTCGTCGGGCGGTGGATGTTAGTGTGTGCATGGAGCCATTTTGTGGTGGGTCATCCATGTCTGAGGTTTTGGATGCACTGAAGTGCTGTGTGGAACTGGAAGTGAGGTCTATATAATTCCACATCACGTCCAGCGCGCGCCTCTCAGTATGGGGAGCGGAACACGGGCGCAATGTGGCCGGGCGAGATAAGAGCGCAGTGGCGGCCACTGCGAGGTCGATAAGCCCCTAAACCCATTATTTATGAAATGATTCATTATTATTTTGCTTTTTATCGAGGGCAAATGCGAAGAGAAAAATATAGACTTATATTGTGAATGGATATGCATAAAAAAATAACTCCGCGGTTTGAGGGGGGAAACGAATGCCTAATATTGTTGAACTGCTTCAGGGCTCAATCAGAAATTAATTATGCGGCCAAAAGTAACACATTTTCAGTGATATCGGCTGGGGATGTAGGGTTGAAAAGTA
>NW_015513956.1:264-1288 GCF_001515645.1 Sinocyclocheilus grahami | reverse complement strand
AGGCAGTTGATAATATATCTTCATGAATGAATGTATGAAATACACACAGAATGATATGTGGGAAATCAGCTCCATCATCTGAGAGCCTTTGATCTCGGGCCTTTGTTAGTTCATTGCCACGGATTTTGAGTGATTTGGGAAGGATGCCCTGCGAGACTCGCCAGAATTTGGTGTAAACCTCAAAGGAGCACCTTGCGGAGTGCGATAAGACGGTATCAGTGAGCCAACGACCCCGGGTTCATCCATCAGACAGGGATGAGAGCCACTGGGTGTACTAGTGCTGTTTGGCAGACACTGCCACCATGACAAGCTTTTCCCCATGTTTGCTCAATCCAATATAAATCTGCTCTAAATTTACTCGCATTATTTCCAGGTGTTAATAATAAACAGCGAGCCCGAGAACATTAAATTGACCCTTTCAAGATGCAGACTTACTCTCTCCTTCTCACGGTGGACTCAAATTGACCCTTCACACTTGAGGTAAGTTCTTCTTGAGTTCTTCAAACTTTGAAATGACTAAATGCTCGGAAAGCTACATAGCCTATCTTCATTTGTACCCGTGTCCCCATAAACAGGAAAAGGTTGTTGTTTGGAAGCATGGCGATCTCGTCACGATTCTCGGTCTCAAGGACGAACTAGTCGTGTCTCTGAACACGCCGATGTCACGAGCAGCTTCCTGCAAGCCTCCCTGGCAAACAGAGCTGAGTGAGCTATGGGTGTTTGGTTGTGTTCGTACCACTGCACGAAGCACGTCGTTAAATTATTATTTAGTCACAGGATGATATGACTAAAGTCAACCCAACATAGGCTATAGCCCAAGAAAACGCGTTAGGCTACTGGTCAGTAAAATGTGCAAGGGAAACAAAAAGATATTTGGGTTTGTGTGAGACAAACGTCCTACCGATTTGGCGCAGAATAGCCTATTACTGACATCAAAACTGAAGATAGTTGCAGTAGCCTAGACATGCAGTCCAGATGAAGAATAGTGTTGGGTCGTTCTTGAACGATTCGTTCATTTTGAACG
>NW_015513956.1:0-254 GCF_001515645.1 Sinocyclocheilus grahami | reverse complement strand
TAGCCCAATGTGCACCTATATTCAGAAACTATTTCAAAAGGAAATATGATAGGCTACAATTTCATCATTATTTGGTCACAATGTTTTTCTCTGCAGTTATGTGCAAATGTTTACGTGTAGCCTACTGGAGATGTTTCGATGATGATGAAGATATGAAGCCCATTAGTTCATCATCATCGTTGTCAACACTTGTACTCAATATTAACACAGATAACCGTAATTGTCAACACTGGAGAAGGGTGTCGGGTATAGAG
>NW_015513955.1:5536-6512 GCF_001515645.1 Sinocyclocheilus grahami | reverse complement strand
CCCTGCCACTGTTTAATATTCCAATTCTCGTGTGCTAAAATGGAGATTTATTTACAGATAAGGGCGAAGGATCATATTTTATGAATTTTTTTCCACTGGAAGCTAATCATAGGGTGCAGATTGATGGACCGTTTGTCTGTGTCAGCAGCGCAGGACTTATTTGCTTGCTAATAAACACAGACGTCTAAATACACTCATAAAAAATGACTAGCAGTCAGTGTTAATTATTCCCATGCAAAACAGCAAATAGTGCACTTCGTTATGCGCTGGGTGTTTTTACCTCTAATATTAACATTATATTAAATCTCCTAATTAGCTGCAGTCGGGCCTCGCAATAGTAATAGCTTTTGCTTTTTTAAATAAAAGATGCCATGTACAATTGTGTCTCATTATCATTACGATATGAAATAAACAGCAGCAGCAGGCTGAAGCCAGAGTGGCCAAGTTGGCAAATGGTGCCCGGGCGGAGCGTCTTGAGAGACGAGAGAGAGAGAGACCTGCGGATGGGGATGCAGTGGAGGCAGCATGTCAATGAGACGACTCGATGTCACTGAGCTCAGCAGTCAGGACAGCCATCTGGAAAATCAAAGGCCAGCGCCATCTGCTTTACTTTCACACTGTTTTCCCATCTCTCTCTGCCGACCGGGCCTCAAAATGGGATCTTTGTGTATACCTTCTCCAGGATTTAAGTGCCCTCTTGTTTTGTCAGCGTGGATGATGTGGAATTTTTCAAGTCATTTCTTTTGGTGCAGTTTTTTTAAAATATGTATTTTGACCTGTGAGATTAAGGTGAAGTTCAGCGACATTTGAGTGCCCGTGTGAAAAAAGATGACTGTATATGTGTATTTTTAGAACTGAATTTTCATTGTTTAAAAATTCTCTTTTTAAGAAGCATCGTCGGTGAGACACAGATGGAAAGGTGCCCTGGTGTCCCCCCCTTCTTCGGAAAGAAATCTCCTGACTCTGTAAAATGGGC
>NW_015513955.1:3564-4152 GCF_001515645.1 Sinocyclocheilus grahami | reverse complement strand
CACACACACACACACACACACACACACACACAGAGGAATACCTTTGGCGTTTGGTAAAGGGTGAAATGATTGTGTCATGTTTCTCAATATCTTACTTCTTAAAATATATACACTATATCAGTGAGAATGTGTCAGGCACTTTGTTTTAACTTTGTTACTTCGCTTGTTTGCAGCGTTATGCGCTGCTGACAGGATTCGATGTGAATTTCACAGTGAAGGTGCACTGCTGTGAAATAATTTTAACGGCTTAATGGCATGCACTTAACCAGGACTTAATTTATGGTACCCAAACGTTAAGGGAAATAATATAAAGTGGAAATGTGAGCGACAGTTATTAAAAGACATTTATAAATACTTTCCATCTATTAAAGTCGATGCGAATTGCAGTTTACAAGGCATTTTGGTACAACAGTTTAGCAAGTTTGCTACAACAATGCTTGGGATCTATCCAGTGTAAGTGATGACGTCTTGGATTTCATGTTGACTTTAAGCTTCAGCCACAGTTATTTACCACACTGGTTGACTACATTCACAATCTTGAGCCATCATCAACATGTTACACATACTTTAGGGCGCTAATAGCTACTC
>NW_015513955.1:1834-2317 GCF_001515645.1 Sinocyclocheilus grahami | reverse complement strand
CTGTAATAAGCATAACAGTGGCTGGTGGATATGACTGATTCACAGCGGACCTCCAGGTTCCATTCGTAACTTAATGGAACTGTGCTTTAATTTGACCAAGCTCTTGATTGACAGCTGCTCGCGATATCTCACCCGTAACCCTTGACAATGGACATTAGCGTCGGATTAAAGCAAGGTGTTAAAGTGTATTAAAAATTAAGTCGATTTCCTTTCTGTTCATTTTCCCCCTCAGACAGCATTAAAATTCCTCTACAGTCCATTTTTATAAGACGATAGCACCAGGTCTCACAGTGCTCTTTTGAAGAAAACTGAATGACTAAATATACAGGAGTATTGTTAAAAGGAAAAAGACGAGAGGAAAATGTCATACTTCATTGAATAAAGCATACAAATATTATATGACTTGTGTGCAGGGGAATTATTTGCAGAACATTGGGCTTTACCTGTCAAAATGAATCTGATCATATCTCAGATGGGTTCATA
>NW_015513955.1:0-212 GCF_001515645.1 Sinocyclocheilus grahami | reverse complement strand
ATACATGCAATTCATGATCTACTTAAACAACGTGATAAATGCAAAAACTGTCACATTGCCCCTAAACCCTGCGCCATTACACTCAAATCTCTCATTTCACTTTTGTTTTCTTTCTTTTTCACCCTGCTGTTTTTTGATACAAACACACTTGGCTTTTTTCCCAAGGTCTCTGATATGAATGTTATTGGAAGGGAAGGGAGAGAAAATTTAGA
>NW_015513954.1:5199-6516 GCF_001515645.1 Sinocyclocheilus grahami | reverse complement strand
CTGATGATGCGCCTACTGTGGGCGGAGCTTCACTGATGATGCGACAACTGTGGGCGGAGCTTCACTGATTATGCGATTCTTGTGGGCGGAGCTTCACTGAAGAATCTATCTCAAGTGTTTCTGCTGTGATATTATTTCTACTCTTCTGACTAATTTGTTTCCTTACATTGTTATAATATCCTGGAACAGAAACTGCTAAATACTTTACCTGTAATGAGCCACGTGAGACATTTTAAATCTATGTTAATATAGATAAATATGAGTTTGACAATGGAATCATGCCGCTTTATTTGAAAAGGTTTATGATGTTTGTCTTCTTTGATTTAAGTTCATTATTGAAATGAATGCAGTTATCATAAAAGCAGATTATATTTAGATTCATATGGACTGCTGTAGTTTGATGAAGATGAGTGTCATTAGTGTTTGTGTTATTGTTGATGTATTGTTGTGTTATTATTGATGTTTGATCGGCTATTGTGAGAAATAACAGTATTATCTTTCAGTAGAGCATGTTTTATAGGCTTGTATCTTATATAATCAGTTTCTAACAGCAAACACTCAGAATAAAGTGAGATGATCTGCTGATGATCTGAATGTGTTGATCGTCTGAGACTCATCAATATTAACAGAGCTGCTGAAAACACTCTTTCTTTCATGTCAATAGTCCCTGTTTTCAGCTCATTTATTATGCTGATGTCTTCAGATCTCCTGTAAATTGTCATTTAAAGCTCATCTCATTGGTGTCAACAGACTGAGGCTTGTTTGTTACAAACATGTGACTTTATACTTTCAAGTGTTTTTCTTCCTACATATCTGCTGCTATTTTAATAAAGAAACAGAATCATGTTAGAATAGAAATAGAGATTTGGTAATTAGCATCAGTTTTTTATGATAGACAGATGTAGATGCTTAATTTGCACACTCTTGCAGTTTATATCTAGATTAAAGACCCATCTCTTTAACCTGGCTTACACATAACACACTAACACATTTCTAATATTCAAATCCGTTAAAGGATTTTTAGGCTGCATTAATTAGGACAACCGGAACCGGGAACACTTCTCATAACACCCGATGTACTTGCTACATCGCTAGAAGAATGGCATCTGCGCTAATATTAGTCTGTTTCTCTCTTATTCCGAGGTCACCGCTGCCACCAGATCCAGTCTGTATCCAGATCAGATGGTCACTGCAGTCACCCGGATCCAGTACATATCCAGACCAGATGGTGGATCAGCACCTAGAGACGACGTCTACAGCCCTGAATGTCAGCGGAGACCAGGACAACTAGATGAGCCCCAGATACAGATCCCCTGT
>NW_015513954.1:3358-4630 GCF_001515645.1 Sinocyclocheilus grahami | reverse complement strand
ATCATCATCAGTGAAGCTCCTCCCACTGCAATTACATCATCATCAGTGAAGCTCCTCCCACTGCAATTACATCATCATCAGTGAAGCTCCTCCCACTGCAATTACATCATCATCAGTGAAGCTCCTCCCACTGCAATTACATCATCATCAGTGAAGCTCCTCCCACTGCAATTACATCATCATCAGTGAAGACCCTCCCACTGCAATTTCATCATCATCAGTGAAGCTCCCTAACCCTAATTACATAATGAAACAATTAGAAGCCAATTTAGAAAGGATAATGCAATTGTGAAACATATTGTATCCGTGAGGCAACATGGTTTACTGTAGCTATATGGAAAATAGCCACGTGTTCCACGCAGGAGACAAACAAATTTTACATAGTCCCACATGTAACAGTTATCCTAATTTAACACAAGACACACGGTCTAAAAGGCATAGCATCAACAACCTTTTACCTAAGTATTTCAAAGAACACTTGCAGCAGTGTTTTTAAAGAATGAACTCAACTAGCCTATGTGCACATGTAGTTGCACAAACAACTATACAGTGTGCTCTATGCACACAATGTGTTTGACACAATTACATTTTTGAATCGTACCTGACAGCAGAGAGACACACAGCAGCGAGAGTTCTGCTGCTGAGCTCCAGAGACTCTCACACACTGCATGGTTTTTTTTTTCTGACTACATAATCCCAAAGACTGATTTGCAACTTTCCCTTAAATACTACCAGAACAAAGACAAAGAAATCTTTAAATCAGTTGTAACAACATAAAAGGCCTTTTGGTTGCTAGGTTCCCGTGCTCCGGGGTTGCACCTGGCTAGAGCTAGATAAACATTCCCACAGGCCTAAAGGGGGATACACCCCCTCCTCAGCAGAACACAATTCTACAAAAGTTTTCAATATTTCTCATAATATAAGTGACTACTGTGAAATTAAAACCAATTTACCAATCGCACACAGACCTTTAAAATGATACCAAACATGAAGGGGAAAAACAACAGGTTCACAATATACATGATATGTAGGATATGCATATTCTTAATGAACTTTGAGTGAAACCTTTTGGGGGAAAAGAGGGAGAGGCAGAGCGGGCAGCCCATTTCTGTTTATGTATATGGTATTTCCCCATAATCAAACAAAGATTAACAATAAAGGCCCCATTTGGTGGTAATCTTTGTCTATTAAAATAAAAAAAATACATATTTTTCAGAAATGTAAACTTTAAGCATTTACAAAGGAAACATTCCAAATCTATCCAAAACATTT
>NW_015513954.1:0-2084 GCF_001515645.1 Sinocyclocheilus grahami | reverse complement strand
CTCTCGCCGGTCGCTGTGTTAGAGCACCTGCACGTGTGCTCACGCATTTACCATCAAAAGCTACCAGCCATCTAAAACTCAACACTTCAGTGATACTTCGTTGAAATCGTCAACAAACTTGAAAGTCTTGCACACTAAGACTCTCAGCAGATTGCTCACGCCTCTGCTTCATCACAGACCAACGAGGGGTTTCCCAAAGGACGTCATCCTGACGTCACCGACCAGTCAGTGACGGGGTTTCCCTCAAAGACCTCCAGGAAGCCCGCATCAGCCACGGAGTCACCTCAGCTGTCAACCAACAGAACTCAAGTAAACAACAACTCTCTAATCTGCTGAACTGGTGAATTTAGATTCGCTGCTCTGTGAATTCTTAAGGTGAATTCGCATCCCTCGTGAAAACGAGGTAGAACTATGAAACTCAGAACTCCGTTAACAGAATTTCCTTCCTCTGAACTGTATGTTTGTGTGTTTTAGCTTAAGTTTATGTAATCTAGAATAGCCAATAAATTTCATGTTTCATTTATAAATACTCAATTGTCTGGTGTCATATAATTTCAAGGTTAAAACTTTGCCAAGATCAACGTTACCTCTCTTTCAAGAGCTGACAAATTATCATAAGTGTGTTAACCGTGGCCAGGAAAACACATTTTTAATTTGTTAAAATATACTGAGAATCACCGGCTCGTTGGACGACCCTTGATTTAAAAGTATAAACTATTTAAAGTCAAAGTCAGTTGTGATCAGGTGGACCTCGAATTCTCAGATCGAGTTCTTTTAAAACCTGAGCTAGAAATAAACCTGAATTAATTAATGATGATTAATTCCCTTACAACTGAGTAAAAATTATTACAACCTGTTATTCCAAATGATGCATTAGAAATTATGCTTATATATAAGCATCCATGAGAGTAGCACCTGCTTGTGAAAATCACATAATCTAACTGGAATCTTACTTATTTCAAAGTTGCATTGCAACAGAAAAGCAACACCACCCATCTTTTCAAAGATTAGATTAGGAATTAAATACCAAATTGCATTTTTATATTGAAAGTAATTCTTCATCCATCTATTCTTTAATATATATATATAATAGCTTCATATAAAAAAAAACTTAGTAAAAACTCAGATAATTGTTCTTGTAAAAGTCGCTAACCAAATAACCTGGAATAACAAATCTGGAATAACCTACCTAACATTGTTCAGGAGGCAGACACTTGCTACATCACTAGAAGGATGGCATCTACGCTAATATTAGTCTGTTTCTCTCTTATTCCGAGGTCACCACTGCCACCAGATCCAGTCTGTATCCAGATCAGATGGTCACTGCAGTCACCCGGATCCAGTCCGTATCCAGCCCAGATGGTGGATCAGCACCTAGAGAGGCCCTCTACAGCCCTGAATGTCAGCGGAGACCAGGACAACTAGATGAGCCCCAGAGACAGATCCCCAGTGAAGACCTTGTCTGCTAGACGGCCACCGGTACAAGACCACAGGAACCAGATGAGTCCTCTGCACAATGTGACTTTGCTGCAGCCTGGAATTGAACTGCTGGTTTGGTCTGGTCAGAGGAGAACTGGCCCCCGACTGAGCCTGGTTTCTCCCAAGGTTTTTTCACCATTCTGTCACCGATGGAGTATTGGTTAATCTGGCTTGCTTAGTTGGGGACACTTAATGTCCAGCGATATCGTGGACTTGATTGCACAGATACTATTTAAACTGAACTGAGCTGGATGATGACATCACTGAATTCAATGATGAACTGCCTGTAACTGTAAATTGAGTGTTTACTATTGTCATTTTGCATTATTGACACACTATTTTCCTAATTAATGCTGTTCAGTTGCTTTGACACAATCTGTATTGTTAAAAGCGCTATATAAATAAAGGTGACTTGACTTGACCCGAACCATACTATTGCACTTCCACTACTGCCAACAAAGAAAAAAATTTCTAGTCTATTAAAAAAAATGTTGTGGTCAATAGTGTCGAACGCAGCGCTAAGATCCAATAGCACTAATAGAGAGATACAACCAAAATCTGATGATAAGAGCAGGTCATTTGTAACTGGAAAGTAATCAGATCTA
>NW_015513953.1:5443-6516 GCF_001515645.1 Sinocyclocheilus grahami | reverse complement strand
GGTCTGTTAGTAAAATCTGTTGACTTTAGCCATCTTTGTTGCATTAGACACCAATGGTGACAGTTCAAAAGTTTGCATGGCTGCAACTTCCCAAATTAAACATGCCCTCAAGATGTGCTAAAGATATTTCAATATCCTTTTATATTATCCTTAAATATTAACAAACTTTTCTTTTGGTATATTCATTTTTAAGGCCCTGTATGGCTCGGTTCCAGAGATATGGGGGTCTCAATGTGGCCAATTTCGCAGTTTTCAAAGGTTGAAAACCAAATGTGATTTTGTGTTTATCCAATCATGACTGTTGACACCACAAAAATGCAATGTGAACCGCAACCCAGGGTTTAGGAACATACAGTGCTACACATCAGATTATGAATAACCAGGAATTTATACTCACTATTGTTGTTTTTGCCATTCTTCAGAATTTTGTTTTTAGTTTTTTACAAAATCTAAAATTTTTGCCAGGGAAGTTTCTGACATTTGTTCCTGTAGCTGAAGTCTAAGAGCATGGTGCTAAAAAGAAAAGATTGTGAAATCAATTCCAAAGCAACACGTATTGATAAATGTATATGCTTTGAATGCACTTTCACTTGGGTTAATAGCATCTGTCAAATGTATAAATGAAATAACTATGAATCATTATATAATGACTTTTATCGCTAATTTTATAGCACTACAGTCTTATGAGTGTGTGTGGTGTAAGGGAGAGCATAGTTTAATACTTATTGATTTTTACTCATTTATTCAGAAAATGCTAAGCCTGAATCTTTGAAATGTTGTCTTTAACATCTTTGGCATACTAACAGTCATTTATAACTGAGTTAGATACTGTATAAATTAACTAGAATTTATAAAGGCAGATTTTTACATTCATCGCATCCATGTAACAGTGGTGATGTATAATTAAATAATAATAAAAAACAGATTTTCGCTGCCGAATGAGACCAAAAGCATGCAACACTTATATAAACACATGTAACTTTGAATTATTGTCACAAAAAAGGTTATTGTAAACAAAACAAAAATAATAATTTTGTGAATGTATATATTGTGTGTGTGTATGTATATATATA
>NW_015513953.1:2082-2787 GCF_001515645.1 Sinocyclocheilus grahami | reverse complement strand
CTGAAACAAAATTTCCCCAAGGGGATGAATAAAGTTACTAACTAACTGGAGACGTTGCCACAGTTCTTCTGGATTTAGACTGTCTCTGTTTGTTCTGTTTCTTTATAATATAATTCGTTTTTTTTGTCTGTGGATATTTTGGGAAGATGTAGAAGACTGATTCATCCCTGCTCTCCTGTATGTGTGTTTGCAGGGTTGGGCACCATGTATGTTAGACATAAACAAGTTCAGGCTTTGATTTCGGCCTCTGAGTTGGGCTTACAGCTGCTGAACTACACAGGCCTCCTGATGGGAATCGCCAGCACTGTCGGGATGTGCGTTGTGGCCAACTTTCAGGTGACACCCACAGTTTCATTCTCTGATCTAAGTGTTTAATATCGGCTCTCTGAAACTGTTTTTATATTCCTCCAGAAAACAGATATGACATCCATCCACCTTCTTGGAGCAGGCCTGACCTTTGGTCCTGGGACGCTGTATATCCTGTTCCAGACTGGCATGTCGTACCGCATGCAGCTGCGTTTCCACGGAAGGGATATTCTGTGGGCGCGTATGGCTGTGGGAATGTGGTCGCTCATTAGCATCATTACACGTATCCTTTTTCTCAATATATGCTCAATTATCTCCGTTTGTAATGATTCTCTATATTCCTTATAGTCCAGTTGTGTCAGTACTCTTATACCTGTTCTGCTTCTTTGACTGAATCTG
>NW_015513953.1:0-563 GCF_001515645.1 Sinocyclocheilus grahami | reverse complement strand
TACAATTTATCATATGTTGTAAAATTCTAGGTATTTTTATCTATTCATAGTATGTGCATAAAATACAAATTGCATACAGTTTGCCACCTGTTAACTAAATCTCTTTTGTTCCAGAAAATCACTCTGCGGGTTCAGCCTGTTCTTCAGAGTAACCATCTCTACGACTATCCTCACTATGAAGAGAGAGAGCACATGCAGCATGGAGAACGCTCACCTCTGCTGGCTGGTGCCATGTGAGAGACACTGCCACTGTGTGTCTGACATCGAGCACTGCAGTCATATTCAGTGGACTCTACTTCACAAACTTGAGCGTTTCCGGAGAAACCTTTCACGTTCAAGAGAAGCTTCTGTACGCTGTAAGCTTTATGCATTATTCTGAGAATATTGAGAGAAAGTCTAGTTATGTACAAAAATTTTTACACAAGCCAAGTCAATACAGTATCACACTACTTTTAGTAAGTTTTTCCTTTTAATTTGAAAAGAAACGTTAAATATTTTGATTTCAGTGCTTTTACAAGTATTCTTGAAATATGGAGATGAAATGTATTATTATTATTTTTTTT
>NW_015513952.1:5651-6519 GCF_001515645.1 Sinocyclocheilus grahami | reverse complement strand
TACAGAAGCAACTTCTTATACACTGAAGGCCAAGATTCATTTTACGTCTATGAAAATTAAAGTCTAGTATATTATGTTCAGAGATGTCTTCATGTTCTCACACTGTGTTTCTGTTTTGCATGAAATGCTTGACAAGTTGCAATAGCTGTATTAACTTTTCCATCACTGTGTGTTATCTTGTCTTACACAGGACAGAGACTGGCTTGAAAGGAGAAGAAGAACTAAGCCTATGAAGTAATGAGTGGCTTTCACTACTTTTGTAACACTGCTGAACTGTTGATCATGAACATGCTCCGTTTTCACCTCAGTGTAAAGGCTTTTTTATTGTGCATTGTGAATATTTTTCAATCCTGCTCCAGGGGACCCTAACCTTATTTAGGAGTCTCACTTATAATACACGCATATTTCAGGTCAGGGAGATTTCTGCTAATGAGCTGAATCTCTACTAACGAGATGAATAAAAGAGACATCGAAAACGTGCGTTGCTTTGGGGCCCTCAGGACTAGAATTGAGAAATATTAGTGCACTTAAAGGAGCAGTGTGTAATTTCTGCACCATATACAGACAAACAGATAATCCTGCCTCAAACCCATATTAAGCTGATGTTGCTGTGTAAAAAGTGTTTATATCAACCAGTGAATAAATGGCTTACTGATAACTGTTTCTACATATTACAGTTTTTTAAAATTGCTTACACACTAAAGGTTGTAGGCTACTTAAGGCACAATCTTCAGACCAAGTCTGCAAAAATGCTAGCACATTATCTGTTCTTGTGTTTAATTTGTGAAAAACTGCTATTTAAATGCCACACTTACAGTTTTTCCCAACTGCTTACACACAAAATCTTTACTTGTCACACAATTTCTGA
>NW_015513952.1:3899-5296 GCF_001515645.1 Sinocyclocheilus grahami | reverse complement strand
AACTCCAGTTTTTGTGCTCCAGTGCACACTGAACAATCAAAAGATACAACATAGTGTTTTACATTTGTCATATCCGTGTGTAGTTTGGCATGTCTATATATTTTTGTAGTTGTGTAGCCTACAGTTAATGCAAAAATACAATATTTTGTAAAAGTTAAAATGGGTTCGAAGGAAGTGTTTGCTTTCGCAGGAGACGCGTACTGTTTTGCATGCTGTATGCATGTTTTGTGTGCATTAGAGTTTAGAGAAAAGAGCCATATTAGTTTCAGAAACTAAGCAATTTTAAAAACTATAAGCTGGGAGAGAGTATTATAACGTTGAAAGCATACACACAGCAAGTCTAAGTGTTTGTAACAGCACTTTTATTCCACACTGGTAATGAGGATAATGAAGTAAAAGTGTATAAATAAACAGCAACGTGTAAATACGTGCATGTGCATGGTCTTCTGTTGTGCATTGCGCCCCCTTGTGGCAGTTTAACATGTGTTGGTTGGGTTACATGACATGTTGTTCGTGGAGGGGGCGTGGGTCCGTGGGAGGTGGATCCGTGCTACTCCAGTCAGTCACCCACATTACAACACTACAGATGAAATGGGTGTTGAGAGCATGTTATGTAATAGGTACTTTACAATGAGCTGGAGGCTGGGGGATTAATCTATCTTTTCTTTTTTGTACATACAAAATAGCATTTAAATGTAGTTATTTGCTTTTTAAAACAATAGGCTAATTGTATTTTTCACTCACTTGGCATAACAAAGGAGACGGGTCGCATTTGTCATCAGTAGGATTCATGTTAAATTAGTGCGCTGCTATTGGGCCCTCTCCCCGTGTTCTCGCTGCGGTCATGTGACCCGACAGCATCGCTCCTCTCCGCCTGCAAACAAACAGCTGTGAGCGACACAGTGTGCAGCAGGGCTCTTCAGAAACATACAGTGCACGAGCGGGACAAAATGGGAGTGGAGATCGAGACCATAACCCCCGGAGATGGTAAAATCACCTTAATGCAGCTTCTATCACGTAAAGTAGCGTATTAGCTATTTGTTAAGTTGCGTGCGTTTAACAGCATTATATTATTGCTCTTTCTCCTGCTCCCTGTTTCTCCTGGCGCTGCTATTACAGGGAGGACTTTCCCCAAAAAAGGACAGACATGTGTGGTGCATTATGTTGGTGAGTTGAATTTCAGATGCTCTTTTGGTGGGAGTACTGATGTTGTATTTTTGTGAACGAATATGGATTTTTGTATATGGAAATTTATAATAACTGACTTAATTTAGAAAAAAAAGGTTAATGCATATTTCCAAACAATCCGTGTTAAAATGACATCTATCTGAAGAGTGGGGGGTGCTGTAAAGATACAGTACAATATACAGAGGAAGACAAATGAAGCCGTTATGCAC
>NW_015513952.1:0-347 GCF_001515645.1 Sinocyclocheilus grahami | reverse complement strand
CAGCAATTTACTCATTATGGAACCACTTATAGCTATAATAACACATAACCAAAACATACTGTAGTCATTTAATGTAGTTACTGAACTAAATTGGATAGAACTGATAACTTGGTATTCCAGCACTGCCATCAAGAAAAAATAACTGATCCCAGATCAGTCCAGTGATTTTACAGTATTAACAATATCTGGACTCTGGAGTTATTGTTGCCATGGTAGTTTTTGGCGGTCAGAGTGACTGTGCTTAAGTTAATGAGTAATACAAGTATAAATAGAAGTCTCAGCCCAACCTCCTTCATGAATGAGGTAGCAGGAAGTAAACTGTGTTACTAAACCAAAGAAATATACAC
>NW_015513951.1:4882-6519 GCF_001515645.1 Sinocyclocheilus grahami | reverse complement strand
TTTTTTGTACCATGAAAAAATGTAAATGCAAATTAGGTTGCTACATTAGAAACATTCACATTATACATAAATGTCACATCATGGCACATTATGGAGTTTTTTAAATACACTTTTTCAATGAAGCCGCTGTATGCAAAAAAAACCAATGAAGATATGCTTTATATATTTATTTTATTATTATTTTGTAAATATTTACTTGAGCATTTTAAAAGTAAATAAATGACCCCCTCCCTCAAACATTCACTGGTTATCTGCTTCAAGATTTGCTGACACGAGCTGAGTTTCATGGGGGAATGTTTTTCAAAAGTAAAGCTGTGTTTGAAGCTGTGAGATTCTGTAGTTTAAACATTTTGCTGCATAATGATGATACTGGATTTATTATTAATGGAGCTGTTCCCCTCTCAGCCTTCTGAGCATCAGACCGGTGAGACGGCATTAGCTCTGCTTTCTTCATTTCATTTTAGCCTTTTCACACATAAGTTATAAATTCCCGGAATAACGTGGTCACCATGAGTTTTTATTGTGATATTACAATGATGTATGATATGTTAAAGCATAAAATATATTACATAATTACAATTGCAAGTAAAAGTACCACATATAAGGTACTACAAATTCTCATATGTTATAATAATGAAGCTAAAATTCCTTATGATGTTAAATTAAGATGTCAATTAGCTTTCTGTTGGTCTCTTTATTTCTTCATATTTCTTTTCAAAATATGAAATGTAACAGATGCTTCAAATGATGACAATAAGCTAAAGCTCAATTTTTGTGATGATTAACAGTGTTATTTTACTATCATTTATATACTATTATAGGTTTTGTTAATATTTTGAATTTTATGATGAAGATTTTATTTTATGCTTTCTGTTTTCAGTTTAATTTTAGCTAAAATTTAAGTAATTTTTATTGTGCTTTGTCATTTATTTATTTACTTTACAAAATAGATTTGTATAGTTTCTTAGCACCATTAAATATATCAAGCTAAATAGCTAGCTAAATATATGTTTGTTTGTATAGCAATGCACTAAAGAGGTCGCAAAACAAATCAAACAAAAGAGAAATATAAAAAACAAGACCATCAACAGAACAATTTGTTATCCCGTCTTGATAATCATATTTTATCCTTAACATGAATGCTAAAAATTTTGTAATCTCTAAATATCAGCCTTTTTCACGTTACATTTTAAGATTTACTCTTTAAGACCAATAACTGATATCTGACCAATATCTGACTTTCTGAAACAATGGAGACGTATCTATTTTGTGGTCAATTCAGCCATTGTCATAAATCGCATCCGACTTACAATAACTCAATCTGTCCAAAGAGACGAGTGTAGTGAAATGTTCCCCGGTGCCAAATAACTGTCCAGATTTCTAACACCACACATCACCTCCTTATTGATTCAGGAGCTGCCAGGAACTTCACAGACTGAGAGTATATTAAAATATTGAATATTTGCTGCAACCCCTGCCAACATCTTGTACATGTCAAGATGCTAGATGACAAACCGCCAAGATGTTACTAGCCTTGCCTTGGCTGACTTGCAAATTGTAAAATTCAGATCAGAGTTTTAAAATTCATGTCTACCTGTTCTGGGTGCCCGGACACAGTCTGAACTCTGAAGGGCCTT
>NW_015513951.1:0-617 GCF_001515645.1 Sinocyclocheilus grahami | reverse complement strand
AACAACCATGTGTTATCAGAACAGATTTCCTCAAAATAAAACTTTTATACAGGCCTCGTAACACCCTGAAGAAAAAAAAAAAAATATATATATATATGGCAATATTTTCTATTATTATTAACTCATGTTGTGCCAAACATGTACAGTATGCGTTTCTTTCTTCTGCAGAACACAAATTATGGCATTTTAAAGAATGTTGGCATCGAAACAACATTGGACCCCACTGACTTTCATTGGATAGACAAAAAAGATACTTTTTTTGTGTGTGTGTGTTCCACAGAAGAACGGTTTAAAATGAACATGAAATTTAAGAAAAATATATTACAATTGATTAATTGTAATATATACTGTTGCCTTCTGGTCGGCGCTACAGAGCACTGACCACCAGAACAGCCAGGCACAAGAACAGTTTTTTCCCGCAGGCTATATTCAGCCTGAACAATTAATCTTTCATAATTATACATTGGTCATCACAACTAACATAGTTATATTTATATTAAACTGCACACTTTGTAAATAACATATCTGCACACTAATAAACATATCTGTACATTTATCTAAACAATTAAACATTTTTCCTATACTTCTATTTCTGTATATAGTACATTATTACAATT
>NW_015513950.1:4121-6520 GCF_001515645.1 Sinocyclocheilus grahami | reverse complement strand
CTGTGGTAAGTCTGAAGCTGCTGAGATCATGAGGGATCTGCTGCGAGGCCTGACTATATCTCCGTCTCATATGACAGCAGTGATTTCCAGCTCTGCTCCTAAAGTGATCTCCATCCTGCCGTGACTTAATTACTTAATGGAGACGTGTCTTATTCCACCCTTGAGATTGTGTGGGATTGTGTTTTTAATGAAGAGCTAAAACAGCTTATTTTCCCATCTGCGCTGGTGCTCGTCCACAGCAGCACCGTCGACACGTTTGTCCAAATTAATCTTTTCAAGAAAGGCAGTAAATTAGCAAGAAATCCTCAGGAGCAGACTAAGGTGTTGGAGTTTGACTCACTGTCACCAATTTCTTTAATAACCACTAATCTAATTAATTAGGAAGAGTACAGAGCACATTGTGCTTCCCGTTAATTCCCTGAACAAGAGCGGCGAGGTTCCTTAATTCTGACTATTTCTTCACTTCTGCTGCATCACATGTCCACTAATAGTGAACAATCAACAACCGAGGGGTTTGAGACACATGTGAACAAGCGAGACAGATGATTTCATGAAGTAAAACCATCATATGGACTCTTTGTGGTCAGATAGACATCTTCAGTCCTTCATTCAGTGATGGGTCATTTTTACCGTGCAGTACATGTTCCTAACATTCATCCTCACTCTAAGAAATCTCCACATTTTTTAACATAAAAGCTATAATCAAAAGTATAATCAACTTGTTTGTACAAGTCATTTCAGCTTAAACTACATTAAACTGACTTAAAAAAAATAAAAAAGAATAAGTTTAATTGCATGTAACTTGTAAAAAAAGTTGCTCAATTAATTTTAATAAGTTAAAGTAACGCAAGTTGTGAAGACTTGTAATATATCGTCTAAACTTGTTTTTAATGTAGTTTTGCTTTATCACAACATCCTTAACTAAGGGAAAACTGAGTGGAACGCGTTGTGTTAGGAAACAAAGTGTCTGACATGATCAGGGTGGTTATTGTTGACAAACTTTTTGTTCACTGAACTGAAGCTGCAATAAAATAAAATATAAATATTAGATGAAAAACTTATACAAAACGAACAGGAAAAATGTTGTCTTTGCTTTAGCTGAAATAAGGTGAAGCACTAAAATTACTCAAATCTAAAAGTAAAACAAATAATAATAATAATGATGATGAGGATGATGATAATAAATAGATAAATAACGTGACAAAAGCACAAAAAAACTACAAATTATACTAAAATGAAAACTGAAATAAAAGCAAATTTAAAACATGAATAAAAAGTATAATACTACAGTTATAAATAATACAAAAAAAAAAACTAAACTAACAAAAGTCAGTGGGAGGGAAAATAATCAAGTTGTCATTTTTGTAATTTAAAAGTACATTTTCATTGTAATAAGTCCCTGAATTACAACACATTTAACACATTCATATTCATAGTAAAAAAAAAAAGAATTGCCCTGGTTGTTGTTTCTGTCTCATCTTTAACCTTCGCAACATTCATTTTCAACCCGCCCCTAAATATACGTCACTCCATGCAGTAAATCTGATCGCTTGGATTCGCGGTGAGGTGTTTCACAAGCACATTTAGGCCAAAATAAAGCCCGCAGCTCAGGTTGAAGAGTTAGCATAGCGTTTAAGAGTCATCTCAGTAAAGCAAGCCTGTGTCCCTGACAAACGCAGGCGAGAGAGGTCAGCGGCACATTACATGGCGATTGGATTTTGTGATCATGTTCCCCTGTTGTCAGGTCACGGATGCTGCTTATTAAGTCCCAATACTGAAAGATTTACGGCGAAGTCTACAAGTCATGGTGACCTAGTGTACGAGTACAGAATGTAACGGCACCGATGAGCTTAAAACCCCAAACACGTATGCACTTGGATTAAAAGGAGAACGTTTTGATAACGTACACACACAGCGATCACTAATGATGGAGATAATGTGATGAATACGACTGTACACACGTCTAGAGATCTGCGGCACGTGTTGCAGACTGAGCTGCGTAGCTCAATATTTATTTCCCACAAAGACATTTGAGATCGCTGTGCTGTTAGTATGCCACAGATCTCATGCCGCTATGAATAGAAAGTACAAAAGGTCATATTGAAAGAGTTTCCCAGCTGATCAAATGCTATAGTCACCCTGTAGAGCCAGATGGAGCACATTTACTGTTCAATCACTGAAAACCACTGAGACCATGTCCTTATTCTGCTCACTGCACTTTAGATGCAAACAATCAATAAAAACAGTTCAAAACTTAAGATGTGGCATTATGGGGAGACTTCAAGGTTCAGATATTTCAGAGATTCAGAAATAACTTTGGAGAAACATACTCGTGAGGAAAACAGGTAATTCGATAATTTCTCATTTATTAATGAACGCCCAGCCTTTTCATATATATA
>NW_015513950.1:2902-3877 GCF_001515645.1 Sinocyclocheilus grahami | reverse complement strand
GCGGTTTTCAAAGACCTTTGAAGTCTTTTGAGAGATTTATGTGAGGAAAGTGTGCAATTTATGTCATTGTTAACTGAAAAGTTTCTTCCGTGCAGCTGCTTTGTGAAAAAGAAGTGCACTTAGTTGTATTGCATGTGCATTTGTAATGCACTTCAATTCGTTAAAGTATATTTTTTAAAACTGTTTTGCAAAATAACAATATTAATGAAATAAAATACCACTTAAGTGACATAAAAAGAGACACTTTCATGACTCTTTCTAAACACACTTTTTAAAGAAGCACTTTGTACTAATGTCAAATTAAGTTTGACTTGAAAGTACATTTAAAATATTTTTAATGTTTTAATAATCTTTCCCCATGCTTTAAAGAAGTGCACTTATTTTGATGTGTTATGAACTTACTAAAACACATGTCATGTACTTGATGATGATTTTAACAGTAGTGTGTTATTTGATATTGCATTTGAAGTCATCAGTGCAATATATACAATATACAATATTTGTAAACATAAACACATTTATATTTATATTTTACAATGTAAATGTCATTAAAGTATATTTGAGTTTATCATAAATGCTTGTCAGTATATTCAGCAGTAACACTTTAACCACATTTCAGAGACAACAGAAGTAATTATGAAATTACATATCAAGATGATATACTTATGGTTGTCAGAAAACACTCTAAAGTTCAGATAATTGCATTTAATTTAAATAGTATAAATTAATATAAACTATAATACCTTTTAATTTTACCGTCCAGTCGCCGATATCATGCCTGCCTTCATTGATTTCAACTCTAAATTTTCATATACTGTATTAACATATATATCAAGCCCATATAAACATACCAATTTTTTTGTTTATATGTTGTTTTAATACAATTGCATATGTAAGTACACTCTAAAAAATGCTGGGTTAAATATAAATCAGCGCTGGGTTAAAAAGGGACAAACCCAGCTGTTGGGTTGTTTT
>NW_015513950.1:0-1066 GCF_001515645.1 Sinocyclocheilus grahami | reverse complement strand
ATATATATATATATGCATGCATTATTAAGGGAATTAATTAATTAAGACGACAATCTGATATAGTGGCTGTTCTGTGCAGTCTGTCATCAGATCTGATTTTATTATCAGATGGGATGCCGATAGTATTTGCATCATCAACTTATCTTGCCCAAAAAATTGATTATGGTGCAATATGACTGAAGAATATGCATTTTATGCATCTGTGTAGCTAGAAACCTTTGAGCGGCCGTGTTTAGCATTAGAGAGGATGTCGTGTTATCAGGTTTTCAGGAGCATTGTAACTTGATAAGGGGATAAATAAACGACCAGGAATAAGCTCAGAATTAATAAAAAGTAGGGAAGTATATGTGCTGTGAAAACAAACATCGTTGGGACTCTGGAATGACGAATATAAACAACAGGAAGTGAGCAGAGAGAAACACGGCCATTCCCAGTGCTGCAAGAGTTAATGCGGTTCACAAAGGCACAAGGCAAAACGTATAAACTTAATCACAATAAATGATCAGTTTGATGTTCATTCTTCGAGACTTTTCTTCCCAAAAACATTTGCGGGGGGATCGAGACGTCTCTGCGCAACATCTGGTCCACAGAAAGTGAATTATGTCGAACAGGATGGAGACTGTATGTTGGACGGCTGGAGTCCGGCTGATACAAAAAGGTTACAAATGAAAGCAGGGCTCGGTTTTCTCTGAAGAACATGAGCTGGTCTGTTGTTTAGCTCCAATAAACCACGGCTACGGCGCTTGGCTCTCGTTCTCGTCTCTCTCCGGCGTGTAGATAGACGTTAAACTGCTCACCTGGCCTAAGGATTAGAACGCTAACAAGTTTACATTCTGCCCACAGCTTTTGAAATGATTCAATTTTCCTAATCTTGTTTAGCTTTAGAGTGCGCCGCTTTGAGCCTCAGAGACATCCTTTTTCAATCGGCCTTTCTTTTGAGGGCATTTGCATATCTACATTTGGACTCCAATTCAGGACAGCATGCTTTTGGCCCCCATGAAGAAATGAACTAAGAAAGCTTCCAGTGTCAAGCCAGAGGCTCAGCACATATTTGATGTGTTTCAGA
>NW_015513949.1:0-6522 GCF_001515645.1 Sinocyclocheilus grahami | reverse complement strand
ATGTTTCCGCAAATCTGCGACCAGGGTTATGTGCATACTAGATCTGAGGTTTAGATGAAGCATGGGGCGCATCAGGTGAGATTATTGGTTTCTGACTAACCGCTTGACCTTAGTTTAAGTTGTACTCAGTTACTTTAACCATGTGTATGATTTCAGCTTTAAGTTGTACGTGGTTATACTAACTATCGGGGTCTAGACTAAGGGTCTAGAAGAACCGCTGATTAATATAGTGTTAATTAAGTTGTACGTGGTTATACTAACTATCGGGGTCTAGACTAAGGGTCTAGAAGAACCACTGATTGTTTGAGCATTACATGGGTAACTGTAGGGGACTAAACAAACCTACTATTTAAAGTAGATAGTATTAGCCACAAACCTCTGAATAAGGATCAAACTGGCGAGTTTGTGATCGTGGAGCCCACGCATAGCGGCCGCCGTGAGGCATCCTAAGCGACATAGATTCCTAATGAACGAGTAAATAAAAAAATCATGGGTAAAACGGAACGATCAAACACTCACCTAAGTTTATTGAGTAACAAACAACTCTCTTAACCCTTTTCATTTTTGGAGTCAGATGAATAAAAGAGGTAAAACACAAGAAAATGTATTTAATTTAATATTGTTGTGCTGTATAAAAGGAAAGACAGCAACACGCGAGAATCCTTCTACCGGATCACTGGCTACCGTCGTTGGACCAGTGGGCGGACCTTACAGGGCTAACAAAATCCTTGCGGTGTCCATACCTGGCTAAATTTCACAGGATTGTCAGTGTAAGATGGAGGTTGGAGAGTGAATGACCTACTGGAGATTGAAATCATTGTGTGTGAGTATTTTTTTTTAATGTTGTTTATTTCTCTCTTGTAATTATTTACACTGCCTATATAGATGTGATTTTAATGGTACTGAAATATCTAACCCAGGGGTGGCCAATGTCGGTCCTGGAGAGCCACAGTCCTGTTGAGTTCAGCTCCAACCCAAATCAAACACACCTGAATATACTAATCAAGGTCTAAGGGTTACTGGAGGTGAGGTACAGGCAGGGGATTTTTCTAGTAACCGCCTCAGAGGAGAGTATTCAGTGTGTATTATGAGTGTATATTTCCATAACTGTTTCTTTAGTTTATCACTAGTGTTTTTTTTGTCTGCTTTTCAGTTAAGTCTCAATGTTGGCATGTTCTTAAGGAATTAGATTCTTATTTTATTGACAAACGATCTGTGAGTTTGAGGATTAATGGTTAATTGCTTTTTCAAGTGCTTCCTTGTCGCTGGAAATGGGTGAGTAACATTCAGAAATTAATCCACACAATGCTTGTAAAGGTTTATTTGGTTCTGAGCAGTGCTGAATTATAATGGTTTAAATTGTGGATCCAGACCAAACACAGGGGTTGTGAAGCATTTCTGTGTATGTAATTAATCTGAGTAAAGCACCATTTTTGTTAAATCACTGATATTCAACATCCTGAGGAATTGATAAGAGTAAATGTGTATTGACAAGTTATGCTATAGCACCATGTGCAGAAAATTTCCTTTTTAAAAATGTCATCTCAAGTTGTTGACAGTGCCTGAAGTCTGGTATTAAACCCATTTTTGTAAAACATTCTATTCAGGAGACTCAACAGCTGCCCAGGTGAGAGTCCTCCAAAGATTTGACTAAACCACCCTTACAATATTTGGTTATAGGAAAAGTTTGAAATCCATATAGGAATGTGCACACTAAATGGTTTCAGGGTTTTTTCATTCATGGCTGCATTGATAACTGCTTGTCAATGTCAGTTTACCTCTTGTGACTGTTTGAGTTTAAATGAACGCTCTCCACATGTCTGCTGTGCCTCTTTATTTATTTTTGTCTGTTTGATACCATTTCTTTTAGTTTGTACTTTGTTTTTGTTTTTCCCCCGTAAAACATTCTATTCAGGAGACTCAACAGCTGCCCAGGTGAGAGTCCTCCAAAGATTTGACTAAACCACCCTTACAATATTTGGTTATAGGAAAAGTTTGAAATCCATATAGGAATGTGCACACTAAATAGTTTCAGGGTTTTTTCATTCATGGCTGCATTGATAACTGCTTGTCAATGTCAGTTTACCTCTTGTGACTGTTTGAGTTTTTAAATGAACGCTCTTCACATGTCTGCTGTGCCTCTTTATTTATTTTTTTGTCTGTTTGATACCATTTCTTTTAGTTTGTACTTTGTTTTTGTTTTTCCCCCCCAAAGTGAGGCATCTGTGTTGATGACCAACGATGTTGAGAGGTAATTACTTTTGACTCTCTTGTATGTACTCCTCTCTAATGCTTAATATAATATAAACTCTGCTTAAATACGTCCTTCTGCTGCTCACTCACTTTTTTTTTCATCCGTCTGTCAATTCCAGTGTCCCAAAGCTGACTTTTATCAATGTCAAGCCTAAGATTAGCAAATCAACACTTTCCTCTCTCAACCAAAATCTTTTCCATTAAAATTAAGATCTGTAGAGAAGCTGACTTGGTTAATGTTTCAGTTTTGTGCAACTACAAATGTTAACTCGGTTTTATCTGTAATTTCATTCTACAGATAATCTGCACATCTTAAAGAGCTCAGTTTTTTTCTATTTCACCTCCACTCCTTGATGGAAGTCCACTCGTTGTTGACTTTGTCAGTCCTACAGAATTCCAAGGTCTTTTAATCTAATATCATTATAAATGGCTCACAGATGGCTCTGGTTTCCACAAGCAGCTCAGTGTTCCTTTTACACCCGTTACCAGCATGCAGTTACTTTTAATGGTTTGCTTTTGTTCCAGTGAGGCCCTGAAAGTGTTAATAGCGATTTCTCCTGAGAAAATCAACAGCTGCTGAGGTGAGTCCTCCTGTGTTTCTCAATATTTACAACACTGTATATTGCTTATTACTGGGTCGAACCAAGCCTTGTGGTGGAGAATGACCCATTGCAGTCTTTGATCAATGCTATGTAGTGAGTTGAGTCAATCCCCTGCAGGTGCAAATTCATTGTTACTGAGGTCAGATATCAGATAGATGTGGTGCCTCAAACATGGCGACAGGGAGCCCACTAAAGCACGGTTTTGTCTGTTTTCTGTAGGTTTGTGGTTAGTTACTCTTTAACCTTGTTCAAAAGACTGTGGTTTTAATGTTTGTTTTATGAGGTATAATTAATCAATAGTTGATGGAATGTGTTTTGTTTAAAGTGCAGGACTGTACTGTTTGATCATGCATTACAGCTGTAGTCACACTCTCGACTGAGACCTGGAATTTAATAAGAGGACACATCGGCACTCTGCTCTCCATCAGCTTTATAAATTATACAGCACAAATACTCAATTAGTGCCAAGAATTGAATGAAATTCAAGAGTAATTTCAGACTCCAGATCAGCTTTTCCCCCCCCTCCTTGATTGAAGGCCCACTCATCGTCATTGGTGACTCCAGAATCCATCTTCATGAGCCTCATGCTGCAGAAATGCTGTCTCTTCTAGCCTCTTTTGATCTTCTCTGATTGACGGCTTTATCAGATCTTAAACCTGGATTCCAGCAGAATACACTAACTCCCGTCTTCATCTTCAGCTTATACACTTACCTATACTTGGGGCTGGGCAAAAAATCGAATGCGAATCTCATCAGTAAAGCCACTTCTGGTGATTAGTAGTAAATCTCCAGGACGTGCTTTCAGATGGAGCGGCATTTACTACACAGAGCCGTAGATCACTGACAAGCTACACAAAATCGCGTTCAAAATCGCATTCGATTTTTATTTTTTGACCAGCCCTACCTATACTTAAATGTACTCTTGTTCAAAAACTTTTAAAAATTTCTTTCCATTACTAACTGAGTTTTTGTCCTGCAGGCATGTTGGGCAACATGAAGCTGGATGTGCTGTGATCCTCCATGATTGAAGCCCTCACGTCATTTGTGACCGCATTGTATTGTGTGGTGGTTATAGTGTTTTTTTCTTTTTATAGCTATAGATAGCTTTGTTTGACCAAAGGTTGTGACTCTGAGGATCAAAACAGGGAGTCTGTGACCTGCAAATGCTGTTTCACTGTACTCGGATCAGATAGATGGGGCGCCCCAAGCTCAGTACAGTTATAGGGATGGCTGGTCAAGGACACTTTGGATAAAACATTAACAAGCTGCTCAAATGTTTGAGATCAGTAGGTTTCAGTATATTCAAAGGCGCTTCACATTATCTTTTGTTAGTGTCCCTTTAAAAAAAAAAAAAAAAAAAAAGAACTTAAATGATCACTTGTGCACTTAACTTTGACAGCAATGCAGGAGCCTCAGCCCTTGAGTGGAGACCTGACTCATGAAGGAAGGCAAGTGCAGATAAAGCTTTTTATTTTATTTTTTATGAATGTTCTCTGCCCTCCACCCACATTTGCGTACAGTGGTTTATCTCCATATTCCCAAATCTGAAGCCGCTGTCTGCTCATCTTTGGCTTGATTGAGACCTTGATTCTACTAGAGGACGTGACTTCACTTTCTTCCACCACATGCCAAACAAGCATGTTTGTTTTCTCTATCCTGAGCTATAAATTTCTATTTAAACAACTTTTGAATTTGAATGCATATAAGATCCATGGAAACCTCACATGTACCATTATCCGAGTTGGATGCATTATCCTTTACATTGATGATGTGAGGATTATTCAAGTAAATACTGAAGTACTCCAAGCATCTATGCTGTGAACTTTACATATTTCACATACTTTTGAAAACCAGCCTTTAGTTGATCCTAAGTGCTCATTGTCACAGCTGTAAACATGACCACTTTCTTCCATGAGGTAGTTTGGTGTCATGGCATATTTGTTTCCAGGGGGAATGTTAAAGAACGTGGTGCGTCTCCCAGAAATCCTATATAATTCAACCAATCAGATGAGGATTTAGAAACTCCTGTAATGTTTCCAGTTTTGTGTGCTGTATGCATCAGATGTTCAGCCAGCGGTCCATGGGCATGATGACTGAGACTAGAATCAACCAGGCACTGATGCCCTCTTCTCTCTCTCTGTCAAGCTCACCTTGAACGGGTTTCCTTCTCTTAAATACTTGGAAATATGCTCTTTATGCATCTCTCCTTTGAGACATTAGGGTTAAATGTAAACCACAAAACTCATTCCATGTCTTCCAGGTGAGCTGGGCAGCTGCTTAGATGAGTTGGATGTGATCCTGTCCCGTTCCTTAATGGCAGCTCACTTGTATTCATTGAGGGTTTCATAGGTGAGTGCTCATTCTCCAGAATTATGCTCTTTTAGGCTTGTTTGCTCTTCGAGCTCAAGAGATGTGGAGAGCTTTCTTCAGTAAACTGACAACTGAAACTGAAATTAATCTTGTATATATTCTCTTTACTGGGTTAAGCCAAACTCTCCAAAGCCGCTGGGAATCATGGCCATCCTTCTGTACATCCTGATCAACCAATGATAGGCATTAAATGGGAAAATAGTATCAATAATTCAAAATGACAATAGTGAACACTCAATTTTCAGTTAAAGGCAGTTCATCATAGAACTTAGTTAAACTGAACTGAGCTGGATGATGACATCACTGAATTCAGTTTAACTAAGCAAGCCAGAGGCGACAGGCGGCAAGGAACCAAAACTCCATCGGTGACAGAATGGAGAAAAAACCTTGGGAGAAACCAGGCTCAGTTGGGAGGCCAGTTCTCCTCTGGCCAGATGAAACCAGCAACCATCCAGGCTGCAGCAAAGTCAGATTGTGCAGAGGGCTCAACTGGTTCCTGTGGTCTTGTCCCGGTTGTCTAGGAGACAAGGTCTTCATTGGGGATAACTTGTATTTTTTTTTTGTATAAATGTATTTGTCTCGACTGAGTCATCTATATTTATAACTTGTTTTGTAAATCTATGTGTACATCTAGTGCAGGGAGTGTTGTAAACTCTGTAGTTTAAGCCATGGTCGTTGATTAAGGCTCTCTTGTTGTGGTCATAGAATTTGTCCATCTATCAGTACTGCCTTTGATTTCAGGTCTGCTTGTGCTCCTTATGCTCTGTTCTGTGTGTCCTCTAAGGTCTGTCCACTCAGCTGGCCTTTCATGGGCTTTTATCAACTGGCATGCTAAGATGTTGCAGATCTGTTGGCTCTCCAGATGCTCGTCATATGGCTGGAACTCCTAATTCCTCCTTGCTGCTATCTCTCTGTAAGGCTGGAGCCTCCTGCTTGGAAAGTCCTCTAGGTCTACTGACTCGACATTGGCTCACAATTGTGTCAAACCGAATTTGGCACTTTACTTTTCCTCCCTTGAGCTCGTTCTACCAGTGGTTCCAGGACATTATAGTGTTCAACCCAGTGCAGCCCTTCCTTCTGTTTGTTTGCAGAGTCTGCTTGTCGGGTATGACTACAGATTAGTAACTTGCAACACTTATCTGTAGTGATATCCCTGTGCAGTTGTGTTGCTTAATAACTTTTAAAATGTAAGTCATTTTTGAATAAAATTAGCAATTTGAATGGAAAAAAGTTACTCTTTTTTTTTTTTTTGGGGGGGTGAACAATCTGTCTAGGGTTGAGTTAGGGTTGAGTTAGG
>NW_015513948.1:5491-6523 GCF_001515645.1 Sinocyclocheilus grahami | reverse complement strand
AAAAAAAAAACTTTTAAAAAGTAGTGTACACACTCCTCACAAGTCATGCCTATAAAACCTTACTTACCGCAAATGCAATACTAGGTGTTAGTTAAAACATCCACTGTGTGCTATTTACTTCTTTCCCAACATGAATACATCCTTTATGCTCTAATAATAGCGATAGACATTTGGAATGCAGCGCTTTTTTCCAACACTAATATATGACCACGCTTTAATGAGAGCCAAAGACATCTCTCCTAACAGTGCATTATTTAGTCGTGTTATTTAGATAGCTAATTATTGCATACTTAGATAGACTGGCCATTGAAGAGAGCTGCTAGCTTAAAGATGAGTATAAATTATGCCTCTCTCTTATACATTCAGGCATTTCCTGGCATTATCCTTTAGCTCCTCAGCGTTAATGTGCTACCTTGGCGAGGCCATTAGCTTAACTGTAAACACTAATATTTCTTTTTAAACAGCTCTATTTAAAGCCATTATTTGAGTATGCGGAATCTAAATATGCAAAGGGACTTTTTTATCTAATATACCGTAAAAAATGAAGCATCTGTTTGGTTCATTGAGCTTCAATGTTAATGAAAACAGAGGACAAATAAGTCCCTGATTCAGTTCGGTCTCTGTCATCTCTGTTTTTATTGGCTGGAAAGTCTCTCCATCAATTTCCTACAGTCTTTTCCTTTTCCCATCTTTTTTTGTCTCTGTCACAGTCGAGCTGTTTTTATCGGCCTTTCTGTGCATTTGCAATCCCTGACGTGCACTGACAGGAGCAGCGGCCAGTTGACTGGAAAAAGGCTTAATTACAGCAGGCGTTTAAGATGGCGATGGACGGCACACATGTTTAACCTTCAACCGCTCACTGTCTGCATGTCAAGTCAGGCTATCACAGGCGCATGGTTTTCCAGCATAAGTTTGGGGTTTGTTACCAGTAGGTTGCTGGTTTGAAACCAAAAACGAGTGAGCAATGAACTGCTAGGTTAGATCAGTTCCTGTAACGAGTGTACTGCAAGTCACTTATGATAAGAAGAATCT
>NW_015513948.1:1766-2792 GCF_001515645.1 Sinocyclocheilus grahami | reverse complement strand
GACATATTTTGAATTTTTTGGTTGAACTGTCCCTTTAATCGAAACTACCTATCGTGTTAATCACATCCTGTGGTCTATTTCCCAAATCTAGGCCCTTAGAGTAAAATAAAGTCTTCATCTCTCTTCTTAATTTCCCCCTCTGTGTGCAGACTTAATCCAGATTTATGCGGCTAAATCTGTGTTTAAGATGTTGAGGCTGCCTGATGTCATATCTTTGCCGTGACTAAACGATCATTTACAGAGAGCCTCCGCCAACCCTTCGGACACGGCGTTATGGCCAACAGGACATCAATAACATGGCTGTAGAAGAGTCGCGCTGACGCTCAGCCGTGGCGTGATTTATTGGCTTGTACCCGTAATTAAAGCCGAGCTGATTCCTGAGCTTCCTGCGCCAGCACACGCGGCTGAGGTTTTATAAAGAGATTACTGTGTGTTGCCGCGTGCGGGAGTGCAGGGAATGCGGCCAACGGCATGCTCCTCAATCTCTCGGCTCAGCTCAGATCAGCTCAGCTTGCTAGCTCGGTTTATCAGTCTTGCTTTCTCTACCTCTCGACACGTCTTCCTCTCTGTCTCTCGGCTCATCACTTGCAGGTCTGCAGAGGAGGGAAAAATAATCTGTTTAACAGCATGACAGCTGTGATTTCGGCTGGTGCAAATCAAAGCGTCAGATATCCATCCATGCGTTCTCTTTTTTTCTCTCTCTCTCCCGTTCTTTCTCTATATATCTCATATACTTGTGTCAGGTTTGACACGCTAGATTGAGCCTTTTGCATCAGAGGATACTCAAAGCCATCGGCCTCCCGAGTCCAAATCATGGGAAGCGATATCAGCTAATACATGATCACAAATGCTGTGTCACATGGGCATTTCAGTTGTGAACTACTTGGTTTTTAAATATATCTTTTCAGTGAAGGAATCTGATTTAGCTTCTACAGTATTGCTCAAATGTTTAAAATAATAATTTTGTGCAAGGATGCATTCAATTGATCAAAAGTGACAGTAAAGAGTTTTATAATGTTACAAAAT
>NW_015513948.1:0-1146 GCF_001515645.1 Sinocyclocheilus grahami | reverse complement strand
TTGACTGGCTTCCCAATTTATGCATACAAACTCACTGGTGTACTCAATGATGTTATTAAAGCCACTAAACAAATCTGAAGCAGTATTTTGGTGAACTGATTCAAAAAGTTTCAAAAGTCTGAATCAGTTTCCTCACTACTACTGTAATGTTAGCTGAGCGCTGTTCGGTGATCATAGAGTTGTCTAATTGGAGTTCATTTCACTATCAGCAAGAGAAAGATCACACAAGACAAGAAGAAGCTAGGACATTTGATGAAAAAGTCACATAGAAGAGAGAGAAGTGTGTGAGTGTATTATTGTGATTTGCTGGATCAGAGGACGGCGCGTGACAATAAATAATACTGACTCCGTTAACTTAAGCCGCCAATCCCAGCGCTGCCTTTCTGTGTGATTTTCTGTCAGACGCTGTAACATCTCTCTCTGTTTCCCTTTCCCATCATCTCGTCATCTCGTTAGTCACAGTTATTAGTAGTATAACTGTAGGCAACCTTCACTATTACTGTTGCTCATTCTTGGCGTTAGTCCTCTAACCGTAATTATTAAACTTTGATGTGTAACTCTTGCTGACCATCAAATCAGAGGGTGTGTTAGCAGCTGTTTTCTTCATGTTTCCCTCATAATCTCATCCATTATTCTTTTTTAGGCACCATAAGCAGATGTTCTCCCATCTCTTCTCGGCCCCTGAGTGCCGGGACTCATAGTCCAGACCCGTCAAACCGGCTGCTGTCTCGTGCCGCTCTGGAGATCATGGAGGTCCAGACTGTGGAACAGCTCGATCTCCAGGACTCTGATGAGGATGAGGAAGATTTCCTGGCTCTGGCCTGCCTTGAGGAAGAATTCAGAAATATGAGCACTACACAATTAGATGAGGGTGAGGATGGACACATTCCAGTGGATTAGATTTGTCTGGACTGCAGTTACACAAATTAAGGATTTTGAGTGAATTTTTTTTATAAGTAGTAATAATTGATAAAAAAGTGTAATATAAATGGAGGACAAGAAGAAATAAAAGTTAAGTCTGCAGTTGTAGTTAGTCTATTAAACAGCTACATAGTATAAAGCGTCTTTCATAGTATTTAATATATCAATTTTAGCAATTATTTTTCTTTCTTTTTTACATTATATTGGAAAGTCTGACTAATTATT
>NW_015513947.1:39992-40302 GCF_001515645.1 Sinocyclocheilus grahami | reverse complement strand
CACCCCAGGTTCTGTTTCCTGCTCATCATCAACGTGTTATAGGCTTATAGACTTATTGAATAATTCAATAGTATGAGAGCAGTGTACACAGATCATTGGGCCTCATTCATAAAAAAATTTACAGAACAATTTCTGTGAGATTGTTTTCTTTTACACTCTGGCACTGAATCCAGTTTAATCACTGACTGATTATTCAATAACATTGTGGTGTACCCATTGTTGTATTGTAATTTATGTATGTAATTGGGTGGTTAATTTGCACAAGCAATACTTTAAATGAGGTTGTTCAATCATGTAATAAACATATTTA
>NW_015513947.1:36619-39379 GCF_001515645.1 Sinocyclocheilus grahami | reverse complement strand
AAAAAAAAAACCTCATCTATACCTTAGAAGGCCCGAGGGCGAGTACATTTGCAGCAAATTTTCATTTTTGGGTGAACTATTCATTTAAAGGGATAGTTTACCTAAAAATAAAAATAATGTCAGAATTCCGTGTTGTTACAACCTAAATTACATCTTCTTTAGTGTTCCACAGAACAAAGTCATACTGTACAGTTTTGGAAAACATAAGGGTAATTACTCCCATCTTTAATAAGGAATACATCGGAGAACAACATTAATCTGCAGTAGAAACTACCAATCTCTTTTAACATGACAGTCCAGGTCATGTTGTCCGAAACCTGCATGGATCACTAAATGACTGACTTCTTATTCGTGATGCCTCATCCCATTTCCTTATAATTGTAAACATATAGTTCACTTGATTTCAAGTCTTAGAAGACATATGATTTTTGTGTGTGAACCAGACTGAATTTAAAGTCAGTTAGTATTATTATTCACTAAAATCCTTTTTCGCATTCCATGGAGAAAACAACAGCATGAGTAGTTTGGAACAACATGAAAATGAATTTCCATTTTTGTGTGGACTATTGCCACGTCATGCACCGATTTATGTAAGAATTGTACGAACCAAAAACCCACAGTCAAAACCCATTACCTGGAATTGGATCCGTCATATAAACAGTCAGAGTTCCAGATGACACATATGTAGTTCACACATATTCCGCTCCACATGATTGAAACTTCAGATAATCTTACACAATATCCCATGCTGGGTTTGTGGGGCACAGTATATTAATGCGGATGTAAATAAACTACCCCGGGTGAGCATTCATGGAGTTGCTACGCAACCACCGGCACCGGCATGCAGGGACAGTTTGTGGCAGTTTGGCGGAAGACTGGAGAAGCTGTTACTTGCTGATTTCTAGAGCAGAGATCCGCAGCATCTGCGTCTTTCCAAAAGTAAATGTGACAAGTCATCCTCTGAGTGTTCAGATCTCACATGGCTAAGTATAGCTCCGTTTCATCATCGCTTCTGCCGTCTTTAGAGGGTATAAGGGGGGGCTTTTCCTGTTTGGATCACGCTTACTTACGTGCTGGAAATGTAGTGGGTCTCTTGCCAGCACTTCAACCTACGTAAGCAGGAAAGGAAATCTTGCGCAGAATTATGTCATTATTTTACGTCACTGATGGTCATCCTCACACATCCTCGACTTGGCAGATCATCAGTGAATTCTAATAAAGCGTTAGTGTGTGACGCATGAAACTGCAAATGATGGCGCACAGATAAGCCTGCAACCAAGCCTCCTTCTTCTGAAAAAATGTGGTGGTGATTTTGTTGTCAGTTTACTAAAAGTGTTATTGATTCGCTCATTTTCGCCACTTTGATTGGCTGGGAAAGTCTGCAACAATATGAGATCTGTGTCAAAGCCACTACTGGAAGAGGATCTAACACAAATAAAATCAGTTCATCAAGTCAGGGTTTCAAAGTCACTTGGTACAAAACTTTAAGAAAAGATACTCATATAATGCTCTGTTTGGCTTTAAATTAAATAACTATATTTATTTCTTTAGAAGCATTTTAGGTATTGGCATTTCTTACCTGACACAATAAATAAAACAAAGATCATTGGAGTGTTTTACAAGAAAATGCTACTTCAGTCTTTCTAATTCTAAATTTAATGTTTAATTCAATGTGTTACTTGCCATGTGTTACTTGCCACTTTTTTGTTATTTATCAAATTTACTAGCATTTTCTGAGTGAAAATGATTTAAAAGCCATTTTTCTTCCAGTGTACAATAAATCAATTGTAAATATATTTTTCTGTCTGGATGCATATCGAAATCCATATCAACACCAGGAAAAAGCCAAGAGTTCAAAGCTTTGCTAAATCTGTATGCCACCAACACCCATAGTGTTTCTGTCAAATTGGAGGTCATTATTATTAGTAAAATAAAGTAACACATAAATTTGACATATATTTTCCTGTCTGGATGAAATCTGTGTGTCACCAAAACCCATAGTGTTGCTGTCAAACTTTGAGGTTTGTGGTTATTAATCTGACACATGTCACATGTTCAACCCCAGCAGAGGAGATTTATTGAGATCATAACCTTTCCCTACCACAACTCACTTAACCCCAGCAATCTGCTTGATGGGTTTTTCCATTCCAATTGTGTTTTGTCAAAAACGGTCAGCTAAAAGGATTGACTTTTAAAGCTAAAGCATGCTCATATACAGACTATGATATATGTATGTATATACACACCAAGTAAGGAAACATCAGGAAGACATGCAAATTCCTAAACAAGAGAAAGTACAACTGGCTCACTGACTATCAGTACTGGAGTACGAGAAGGTAGTTTGCCATCTCTACTTCTCTTCTCTACACAAATGACTGTACCTTGAAGAAATCCTCTTAAATTTGCAGATATAATGACGCTGATTGGCCTAATATGCAACAATGGACCCATTTATAGGAAGAAAGTAAAACACCTGGTGTCTTGGTGCAGTTAGAACTTACAACTGAATGTCCAAAAGACAGTAGAGATTTGGCTGAAAACAATACCTAAGTTTTTTATTTGCTGTATTAATATAAGAAAAAAATTTAATTAAATGAAATCTTTTAAATTAATTAAATCTAAATGGCAAACTTCTACAGTGATGAATGGAAACAAAAAATATATAATTTTTGTCAATCAACTGTAAAGTAGTAGTAGTAAAATATTAGTCAGACAACCCTCCAACTAGTCGATATGCACATGCCTACTAAAGATCAAGTA
>NW_015513947.1:33777-34584 GCF_001515645.1 Sinocyclocheilus grahami | reverse complement strand
CTCTGCAGTGAATGGGTGCCATCAGAACGAGAGTCCAAACAGCTGTTAAGCATCACAATAATCCACAAGTAATCCACATGATTCCAGTTCATCAGTTACGTCATGTGAAGCAAAAAGCTGTGCGTTTGTAAGAAACTAATTTATCAAGGCATTTTAAATTAAGACCATTACTTCAAGCCAAAACACCAGCTTTGGACTCTCATTCTGACGGCACCCATTCACTGCATTGATCCAAACCTGTTCTGATTCATCTACATTTTGGATGGTCTGAAGACGAGTTAATTTTCAGCAAATTTTCATTTTTGGGTGAACTATATTGACATTTAAAATTACACATTCACTCACTTTCAGTTCATCTAAGTTCATATAAAGGCATACACATTATTGCCAAAAATGCTTACTAAATACATTCGTAAAGAGGACCACAGTCAGTCTTAAGGGGTTTGGAATCAAATATGAGGGCGGACACATGCAAGGGCAAGGCAATAAATTAGAGGAAATTAGCATCTCTGTCGCCAGAGGCGACTACCGAGACATATTCTACAGCTACAACAATACAACAGGAGGAGGTGAGCCGCCTATTGAAGGTACATTATTGGAAGCAGACTGAAAGGTTTGGAGTTAAAGAGCATGCTTCCTGTGGTGACTGGCAGGGGTTAGTTTGAAGAGGCAAAAATGGTTTATGGGTGCAGTGCTGTGAGAAAAACCCCACAGTTAGTGGCTCTACTTAACAGAATGGTACATCTGCCTCACTTGAATGCCTATTCATAGCTGTTCACGGGATATTTCCACTCAAGCACTTTTTTT
>NW_015513947.1:19957-20261 GCF_001515645.1 Sinocyclocheilus grahami | reverse complement strand
GAGTGGGAGGTCTCACACATTGGCCTGACCAATTATGAGTCAAGGCGAGCATGAAATGCTGAGGTTGGGTCTAGAACCGTGATCTAATGTCCAGTCTGCAATATCCAACTCCCACACAGCAACTCGCACCAAATGCCAAACACCACCCACTTCGGTTTGAAATATTACAAAATGCTATCACGTACTTTAAACACATTATAAAAGCATGACTTCATCAAATCAGATCTATATAACAGAAGCCCAGAAGTCTCTCAAAACGAATTCCTCTGTTTTGGAAGTGTATTAATTGTTTTGCTGCAGCACC
>NW_015513947.1:0-401 GCF_001515645.1 Sinocyclocheilus grahami | reverse complement strand
AAAGAAGCCCAAAGTCGCGTATAATACGCAGACTTGGCAACTCTGGCCATCACCCCCTTTCGTTACCTCAGCCGCCTCCTCATTAGTACTGCGCTGGCGCCGGCTCTGCTACAAGCACAATGAGGAACCTAATCCACAAAAAAAGATAGGGGATCTTTCTGAATACTAAAACAAGCAATATTCTTTCGGTTCCAGTCCGCCTGCCCTCGCTGAGCCTTCTAACTCTTTACCCATAGCAGAGCTTCAGGCTAGATTTACCCTTCATTTCATTGCAAAACGTTCATGCCTTTGGATTTAACCTTCGCATTAGTGGTGCCTGCTGCTGACAAAGTCTATTTAATTGACACTTGATCCTTGAGTGGGAGGTCTCACACATTGGCCTGACCAATTATGAGTCAAGG
>NW_015513946.1:5961-6526 GCF_001515645.1 Sinocyclocheilus grahami | reverse complement strand
AATAATAATATAGGCATTTCAAATTATTTTATTTTTCAATCATTTATCAGCATTGTCAGCAAAATAACTAACTAAATAAATAAATAGTGTAATCGGGCAGAATTTTAATACTGGTGCAACCCTATTATTAACCCTTATTTTAGAAGAGCACATTATTTAGAAGAAAGAAGACACATTATTAATGTGACATTATTACTTTCAGCATAGACTGTGTGCTGTGTGCTTGTTCAGTTACTTAATCTGCATTATTCCTTTGGTGAATTGGGTGGGAAAGCAATGCACATGCAAAATAAATGGCAATAATAGCAGGCACAATGAATTCCCCACTGCGTGTTACATCCAGCTAAAAATATCCTTACCGATAATGCAATAAAACACTAATGCAATTCTGAAACAGATTATCTCATCAACAATTCAACAGTTCATTGTAACCCTCTCTCTCTCTCTCTGTCTGTCTGCCTCTCTTTGTCTCCATATAAACATATGAATCACTAAAATCACTCATCTGGATCAATGTAGAAATCTGTTTATGTAGGTAAATGCATTAAAACACATTCCATAAGCT
>NW_015513946.1:0-2479 GCF_001515645.1 Sinocyclocheilus grahami | reverse complement strand
ATATATATATATATATACGCAAAAACTACTACAATGACAAAAACACACAACGAAATTAAAATGGATTCAGATTTAATAATAACTCAATTATGCTAAAATAACACTGAAATGTTCCTAAAAATGAATGTACAACAATTTCTGAAAAGCTCCTAAATGTAGTAGTAGTAGTAGTAATATTTTTTTCAGGAAATCATATTTAATTAATGAATTTCAGTGACGTTTTTATTATAAAGTGGTTGCCCGTTTGCACATATTAATGCATATTATCTTGACATTTTAATAAACAATGTTGGATTATTTTAATTAATGGTATATAAGAGCGCAAAAAGTTTGCACACTTGCACGTAAATTTTTGACTTCATAAATCCAGATTTTTTTTCCTAACTTGTTACGAAAAGGATGAAATCTGATTGTACATGTGTTTTAGAAATGAGGCCCCTGGCCTTTATTTCTACCCATGAACCCAATGTCTTTGGTTGTAGAGGGTCCAAAGTTTGGCAACTACACCAGCCAGAGAAGTTCACAAGCAGTCTAGACCCAACCACTTGGAAAAATCCAGAACTGCTCCACACCACACGGTGTTTCTCTTACACGATTTCCATGTGGAATTATTTGGGTTTCCTCTAATTGGAAGAAAATCAAAACAAATTGCTTCTCTATTTTTGGCCAAGCTGGAGATAAAAGGCCGGTCTCCATTGAATGTCAATTACAGAATGAAAGATAATACAGTGCTGGGTCTGATCCTGAAATCCTCAATTGAAAAATTGAAGCCACATGTGAGTTTGGTGGCACCACAAATACTTTCCCACACAGGAAAAACACAGCGCCGTTGCCAAAGCTGGGATTTACTCCACAGTGCGTACCTAGAGTGTGAAAACCCAAATCTCTGCGTTGTTCAAAAATATACAAGTGACTTTAACAAATCTCAATGTCCAATCCAAATCGCGATAATTTGCTCAGCTGCACGAGACAGGCGCGCTGTTTATTCGACGAGTGGGAGTGAAACCAGACGTACATGAGGTAAAGTTACTTCAAGAGAAACCGGAAAGCTCTTTTCACGCTTTACACCTCTCGCTCCTTACGAGAACCTAAGGTTCACAAAAACACCTCGTACCCCAGTAACGTAACCTCACGCAGACGCCTTGACACAATAGACAGCTACCAGCTCTCTGTGGCTTCAAACATCTCTCACTTTGAAGCAAACAGCTTTGTTTTTCTCTCATTTTTCCCTACCGCAGTTGAGAGCATCTCGAGATGGTGTAAGATAGAACCACAAACAAACCCAACGGTCTACTTCATTCCCTGGCAATGTGCGCATAACTGCAGTAATGCGAGATGAGAGCGGCGTTTTGAAGACCACACACTGCTGATCACTCTGGGGGCGATGGGGATCAATTTAAGCCCCGATGGGAGATCATAAACATGCATCTAAGATGAAAGGAATTAGCTTTTGTCTCCCGAACATTTAAGCCATATTAATGTAGCGCTTGCATGAACGTAGTTTGGTTTCCAACGAAACATGATCTTTGGCCCATACTCACCTCTGCTAATGCGACCCACACACATGTTGTCAGGTGACACAACTTCCTGTTTGACTGAGAAGTAGTCTCCCTGCAGTGGATTGAGAGGTGTGTCTCGCAGTATCACATTGGGATACTCGCTCTCGTATTTGAGCGACAACAGGTCTTCTGAGCTGATCGGGTGGAGGGTCTGGTAGGACTCGGTGATGAAGCTCGGCTCGGAGTATTCTGACGGAGGGACACACTGAGGATGTTCTATGCCATAGTCTGGAGCAAAGGAAGACAAAAACGTATATTTCAAAAGAATATTATTTGCAGAGACCTTAAATTTAGGGATGCATGGTATATCGGTTACAATATCGGTACACAATATCGGTTATCGGCTAAAATGAGAGATTATTTATTGTATCGGTCAATATTAGATTAAAGATAAAATTCACTTTAAAAAAACTAATAATTTTAATAACACTTGTCACTATGCAAGTATATACATATTAGCAAATATTGATACTGGTACTTAGCAAATATCAATTTTTCATACTGTATATTATAACGTTGTGATGCCTAAATTCACTTGTAGCACTGAAAACAACTTATTTGAGTTTGTATTTATTTATTTATTTAGTTTAGCTATTCAGACAATTTTATATTATTGTCTGTAACAAGAATCTGTCACTGCATCCCTAATTAAATTTCAAAGCCATGTATGACTTTGTATGAATTCACATTTTCATGGTGCTTTTACGGTACTTCTTAGCTTGAGAGCAACAGCTTTCTGTATTAATAAAGTTAGACTTGAATGACATAAGGGTGAGTTAATACAGAAATTTTATGAATGAACTCTTCCTTTAAGGCAGGCATTAAGTGATAAAGGATTTCGTCAACTGCCTTCACAGACAGATGGCATCTAGTACAGTCATGACTGAAGTGCTGAACGTGTGCTCAGGTACTGATGAGGC
>NW_015513945.1:5707-6526 GCF_001515645.1 Sinocyclocheilus grahami | reverse complement strand
AGTTCCTTTATGAGCGCCTGCTAAGTAAAATACAAAAAATGTAAATGCACATCGATGCTTACCAGAAACATTTAATCAATATGACCCCATACATCTTCTGCTCTTGGAAAATAAGCCATTGTGATTTGCTTTTATCACAGCCCACAGCACAGCGGATCGACAGCATGTTGCAATTCGGTACTACAATGGGGGAAGTCATGGCCTAACGGTCAGAGTGTCGGACTCGTAACCCAAAGGTTGCGAGTTTGAGTCTCAGGTCCGGCAGGAATTGTAGGTGGGGGGAGTGAATGTACAGTGCTCTCTTCCACCTTCAATACCAGATGTGTGTTCACTGCTGTGTGTGTGTGCACACTTAGGATGGGTTAAATGAAGAGCACTAATTCCTAGTATGGGTAACCATACTTGGCCACATGTCACGTCACTTTCAAATGGCAGTCGAACCACTGTGTGACGTCACATGAAATCTATGAATACTTTGAAAGTCCTGAGGTGTACTTATGATCTTAGTATGTTTTTTTTTCCCCCATTAAAAATAGTAAATTTAGATACAAATGGGCATTTTCTACCCTGAATTTAGCCCTCTGATTTGAACGCTCTGTTTGAAGGGACATCTCTGCTGTAAGACTTCAGTGTAAACACCTTTCCACATGAAATGAGTATTATATGCAGAACTCTTGAAAACATTTACTGAGATTTTATTATAACAGCCGCTAAAATTAACTAATGGTGAAAAGTGTTTGGCTTTTTATTAGAACTCCTCCTATTGCATCAAAGGTTGCAGCGCTGCATTGTTGCCAAGCACAGTCATATCTGAGCGCA
>NW_015513945.1:0-4775 GCF_001515645.1 Sinocyclocheilus grahami | reverse complement strand
CCTGGGATCTACATCAGATGTCTTAGTCTCTTTCACACTCTCTATCATGAGCAAAAGAAATTGAGGAGCTGATCCGGGATACTGACGGTATGTCACAACCGGGACAAAGAGGCAAACAGGCAGATTAAAGTGAGTCGGTGAGTTTATTAAAAAGGAACTGAGCACTGTAAAAAAAAATTCTGTAGTTTTTACAATTTTGGCAGCTGTGGTTGCCAGAATAATTAAAAAAAAAAAACATTTACGGCCAAAAACTGTAAATTTTACAGTATAAAACTAATTTACAAACAAGAAAATTTGAATGTAAACCAGTAAATTCAACAATGCACACTGCTATTAAAATCTGTTTTGTACCTTTAACATACTGACAACCACCATAATAATGCAGGTGGTACAAGAGAAAGCCACATGAAGAATCAAAGCTCATAACAAGTAGCAGTATATACTAATATATAGAAGGTGCACAGAGTCATTCATGCAAACGCAAAACACCATCATGGTAACACATATGATACTTAATGCGTTAAACTTTCATTAAACAACAGAAGATGTAACAAAGCCCAAATATACATAACTAATAACAAAAACTATTTAAAAAAAAACATTTAAACAAAAGACTTTCAAATGTGGAGTGTCATGCAGGGAATATCAGTTTACAGTTTGACTGTACATTATACATTGATTTGTTATTTTTACTTCAAAAAAAAATATTTAAAATCAAATTACAGTATTTTACTGTAAAATTACATGAAATGTCTGGTTAGATATTTTACAGTTTTTCCCTGTATATAGTACGGGAACATACTGTTAACTTATTAACAGTTTTTTTTCTATAGCGTTTTTAAAATTTTAGTTAAAATTACACTTATTTTTTACAGTGTGAGGAGTAGCTTCCAACATAAAAGAAGCAAACTGAGGAATCAATGGAAGCAGAGAACACCGTCTTATCTGAGGTCGACACTCTTGTCCTTTGGCAGAGAACTGAGGAATCCTAGGCAGGCAGATAGGTAGGCAAGGAACCTGTGCTGAGATGCTTGTAATCTTGAGACCAGTCGACGAGTGACTGAGGTGAGTGTGTTTTTGACTGGTGTGGTAAGTGGGTGCAGGTGTCTGTGATTAGTAATCAGGTGATCGTGAGCGGGTGTAGGAGGCTGATTCGGCTGGTGAGGTAGGTGTTTCCGTGACATTGTACCATTGAAGTGAGTCTGCAGAGGAATCACTGCAGGATAAAGTAACATTTGAACCAACTGCAACAGATTCCTCAGTGCTCTCAGGTGTGATTTCAACTCCAAAACTCACACCTGGGGCAAGTTCAAGCTCAAACCGGTGTGCACCGTTTTGCTACGGTTTCCGGTTTGAATGACATGTTTACTGGAAACGGTGTGCAACGGGGTTTGAGATGCGTTTTCTCTTGTTTGGTGGGTGTGTCAAACAGCCCAATCAGCAGCAACATGTATGTAAACCACGCGGTATTAAAGAGACAGCTGGCACAATGTAATTAACATCCAAATAAAGTCACAAGAGCAAGAATATTGTTTGCACATGTTTATTTACATTAAAGGCAAAATAACTGAAATAATAAGGGCACAAGTATAGATCTGGAACTTCTTTAAGTCTGTCTAAATATAATTTAGTAATTGCAATGTCTTCTGGTCCATATCCTTTCCTTAGGAAGGTGTGCTAGACACTGATTAATGTAACTTAAACACGTATTTATACCGATTTCATCAGGTTCCAAAAATTCTTCAAAAAGAACACACAGAATGGCCTTCTCAGCTGCCATAGTTGCAACTCTTGCGTCAGCAGAACAGGGTGTTCAACGCACCACCGTTTCCGTTTAAAAAACCGTTTTGCACCGTTTTTGTCTGGGCTGAACGCAGCCCTGGAAAAGTGCAAAAGAATAACTTTTCAAATAGTGTTTGAAATTGATTTATTACAGTGATCAATGATTTGAAATTATATACAAAAAAAATACAGGTAAATTTTAATGCTACATTATCATTGTGGTAAAAAAAAATACATTTAGGATGTGATATTTAACTATAATAATTTAGCATTTAAGATTATTTATGACAAATTATTATGTTTATATCCTTAAAATTTGAAATACAGATGCATGCAAAACATACACAAAAGCACTTAGATGTCAAGGCAGAAAGCAGAATGACTGAATGAAGAATCATTGTGCATGTGTATGTTTCACTACAGCAGGACTGAGCTTTGTGACAGTCTAGCAAATATAACAAGATCATCTCAGATGCATGTGCTAAACTCCTCCTCTTTCACACTCTTACAGTTGATGCCAAAAACTGGTTGTCAAATACACTTATTTTAAAACCAAACATTACATTTAATATAATAAATGTGAGATTGTGCGGGTCAAGAAATCATTTTTATACAGGTTCACAAAAGAATATTAAAACCATTTGTCAGCACATTACATACTTTATGTAATGTATAGTGATGAGTGCACAACTTTGCATAACAATAAATAATTTAATTTTTAATTTAAATATTTTTAATTATATGCATGTTATTGTTGTGGTATAAAAGTCAGTAACATGTGGATTTGCATCTCGTCATATAATTGAGCACTTGCTCTGTTTTTTTTTTAGTGTGTTTCAGTCACTGTGGGCTTCAGAGCACAGTAGTACACAGCAGAGTCAGACACACACAGATTCCACATCGTCAGTGGAACTGAATCTGATGACACTTCAGAGTGAAATCTCTCCTGAAACTGAGCATCATTATCTGCTCCTCCATAATTGTTTCTCCTCAGGATGTATTTAGGAAAGTTATTTGCTCTCTGGATGTACCAGAAAAGTTCTGGTTGTGATAAAGCTGTTTTATATTTGCATTGTAATGTTACTGATCTTCCTTCAAATTCAATGATGTTTTTATCTGGCTGATCAACACTGTCTTCTCCATGACACTCTGTAAAAACATTTAAAAAATGTAATAATAAACTGTAAACATTTTTTGTAAACATTTACTTGTAATAAGGTTATAAAACAGTTTGAAGTAATTATGAAAATACAAATTCCCCCACTTACCATGATAAACCGATGCAAAAATGAACAGCTTCAACAACATAGAGGTTATCATTTTTATGTGTAACTGAAACAGGAGAAAGAGATAAATCATTAATTCAGTCGCTTGTTTCAGTTAGAAATAGGATGGTTCGTGAGGAGGAGAGGTTAAACAGATACAGAAAATGAATAAAGATTTTAAGTGGTGTGTGTATACTGCCCTCTCCAGGATGTTATTGTAAAAAGATTTTACCAAACTGAGTTTTGTATTTATTATTCAGTAGCATATTATAGAGAGCAATATTTAACACTGTGTTCCCAATGTCAGCATTCGGTTATTGACAATCTTCATTTCCGTCAAACATGTGTGATTGTACTTAACACATTTACATTCTCTACATACAGTGTGTGCGGTGCAAAGAGACAGGAAGATGGGTAAATCATCCTCTATCATAGTGTGGATCAGGATTAACATAACCATAATATTGTAACATATCCCCTTAATATATATCGGGAATAGAAATGTCGGATTTATATTTATTCAAAGATGTGAGATGAGTTTGTGTCTTGTGCTTGATGTAATTTGATATAATTCATATAACATTTGAAAAATAGTATTTTTGTGCATTTTTCATAAAAAAATAAACTTAAACTTCTATAATTTTTTTATTTAACTTTTTTTCTCTCTCACTTTAGCAATAATCTGTGAAGTGTCTTCTTTCAAAACAGACCAAACTTAAGTCTGTGCGCCAAAGCATTCAAGATTTACATCCGTTTAAGTTGGAAATTTCATTTTTAGGTCTGTTCTTAAAAAGTGGTTAACAAGCAATAAATGAATTATAACTGCATAAATATAATTTAGTACCATACATCCCATAAAAATACAAAACATTAAATAAAAAACAATATCAAACTGAAATATAGAATATTTATCTCATTGAAATAAAGAAATCGGTCATTTTTGACCGCCATGCACTTTATGTTGTTGTGGACTGTTTTTTTTCCTTAGCGGAATATTTAAAATGCAATAGCTACAGATAAGATTAAAATAAACTCAAACTTTAACTGTAAAATCAATTTCATATTAATTTATACTGTATGTGGCTGACAATAACTGTACATTATCCCTAACATAATAGATTGAAAGGACTAGGAAAAATGGTCCTCCTGAACATTTGTTGAGTCCACCAGTTTACGAAACACATTTGTGTAATACAGATGCAATACTGTGCAGCAGGTTTTTGTACAGTGTTCTTGTGTTTCCTGTGACTGTGGGCCTCAGAGCACAATAATACAGAGCAGAGTCTGATACAGCAGCAGAGAAGATGATCAGATCCACACGTTTGATTTCTTTTGTAGCTTTTGAATACAGACGAAGATCAGGCTCAGATTTACTTGAATATTCATTGACCTGAAGTAGGAACTCTGGTTTTGCTCCGAGATACTGTCGATACCACTGGAGAGACTCAACAGTGCCAGTGGTACTGTAATTACAAGACAGAGTCACATTTTTACCCTCAACAACATATTTTTCTGAAGACAGTGGTTGTATTGTATCAGCAAAAGAAGTTCCTGTGGAAAAGAAAAGAATCTCAATTAAACAAGCAGTAAATTAGTATAACAGATGCAAAGCCTTAAGTGTTTTTTGTTTGTTTGTTTGTTTGTTTTCATAATAAACAAATTGATTGAATGAATCTCTTACCAATGCAAAGTTGGATTATTATCCAAGTAAAGACAAACATGATGTCT
>NW_015513944.1:19980-20293 GCF_001515645.1 Sinocyclocheilus grahami | reverse complement strand
AACACAATTAATTTTTTATGCATATTAAGGAATTTTAAGGTGCTTTAAGTGTCCCAGGAGAGTAACTTATGGGTTTGGTGCCAGAGTGCAACATTTAAAATATAAAACACTTAGCAGTGTCAGTAATCTCGAACTGAATCTGATCTGTATATTTCATTTCAGAGCGACATATCAGAGTAATTCTCATTTGATTCAATGACGATATAATTTTATATAATAGGTTTGTAATAACGAATATACTTCTTTATCTCTTTCAGGTTAAAGCACAAGGCTTAAGAAGGTAAGTTTCTGTTCAAGCAGAAAGCCATATATA
>NW_015513944.1:17823-18159 GCF_001515645.1 Sinocyclocheilus grahami | reverse complement strand
TTCTCTTGCGAGATGAAAAATTTGCTTTCATCAGAGAAAGAAGAGGAGATGGCATTGTGGTATGTGATGTCCTGCACCAGCGTTACACATCACCGTTGTTTGAGAAGCCGTGCAACTCCAAACTTCTCAATATAGTGTACACAAGAAATGGGCAAGGCAGGATGAAAAGACGACAACTGCTTGAAACAGATCTGTTCCGCAAGGTGGCCTGCCTCCCTCATGAAAATAGTGGTTCTGTCCTCATACCTCTCCTCCATGGTATAGAACACAGAATTTGAAGGTTGGCAAGTCTAATTAAAATCTTAATTAACCTCTGTGAAAGGGATGGCCAAATTT
>NW_015513944.1:0-262 GCF_001515645.1 Sinocyclocheilus grahami | reverse complement strand
TATGTGTTTTACAGTTATGTTTAGATGACATCATGCCCGATCAATATCTGAAAATACTTTTTAAAAACGGCGGCATTTTGCGCGGGCATTCAGGCCCATCACATTGACGCAAGCAAATATCCCGACCCGATGTCTTGGTGTCAGCATGTTTTGAAACAATATTTTTACTCTAATATAGTATAATAATATGGTCATAACCAATTAACCTTCCATGAGACATTTTGCAGGTTAAAATGTCCATGGTTAATACGTAATATCTTGT
>NW_015513943.1:6264-6536 GCF_001515645.1 Sinocyclocheilus grahami | reverse complement strand
TTACACATGATTATCAAAGCTAGACCTCTGACATTTTCCAGTGCAGCACAGGATGTACTGCTTACTTTGATGCATGAAATTTGAAATATGCTCTTCTCTGCTTTTCCATTGTTAGCTGTTGACTCTTCAGTTTTAGTTTTTTTCCTGTAGCTCATGTAATCTATTTAACTGTTGCACAAAATGTTCCACAATTAAAACTGCATACTGAATCATGTGTTTGAGTCATTATGATTTGATGACATCTGGAATATGTTAGACTCTTGGCTGTTTGC
>NW_015513943.1:2559-6254 GCF_001515645.1 Sinocyclocheilus grahami | reverse complement strand
TGGAGACATTTGAGACAACCCAAGGGAACCCTTGGGAAAACCCAAGAAGCTGCAAACTTAAACTAAAGCCATTGTTTGCTTTCAATTTAATCTCATTGATGTCTAAGAAGAAACAGTGGAGATATTACAACATTGCATTTGATATTATTTATTTATCTTTTTTTTAACCTATGAGCTGCTTCAGCATACTTTAGCAATTTACAGCAAAAGTCTAATAACATCTCTGTGAATACTGATCAGAAGTAGAAGTAAGTTTGAGTGTGTGTGTGTGAGAGAGAGAGTGTGTGTGTGTGTGTGTGTGTGTGTGAACCTACTTAACTAAAACGTGCAAAAGCGTAAATTATTTTGAGCTTGGGTGGAAGGCATGATTTTCGGTAATTATCAACTTAGAAGATATAGTAAAAATAATGACTTTGCATTTATGTGACTACATTTAAATTTAGTTTCTCACAAAACAGTCATATGTTTTTTTTTAATAGTTATTATTGTTATATTTTTTGGAGACTTGTTCACACCAGTAACAATAATTATAACTATATTAGCGTCCATACCAATACATAATAACATTCTGTTTATGTCGTCTGCCGCTTTAAATGTTTGAGCTCTTAAAAGCAGATTCTGATTGGCTGTCCTCAGCTGGAAAAAACATTTTGAAAGTGATTCCAACGATATCGTTCCTCTGTGTCGTTATTGTTATGAGGTTGTTTCTTTAAATTTAGAATGATTTTAAAACTATATTTATCATTATAGTACAGTATATAGTTATTTTCTTAGACGTGAACCGAAGGGATAGTTCTCTGAAAATGAAAATTTTGTCATAATTTACTCACCGTCAAGTTGTTCTAAACCTGTATGAGTTTCTTTAAAGAATGTTCGTAACCAAACAGTTGACTGTAGCCATTGACTTCCACAGTATTTTTTCCATACGTCTGTCAACTACAAACATTTTTCAAAATATCTTCTTTTGTGTTCAACAGAAGAAAGAAACGCATACAGGTTTGGAACAACATGAGGGTGAATAAAAGATGATATGATTTAAAATTTTGGATGAAATATCTCTTTAAAAATGATAACCATTCACTTTTAATGTATGGAAAAGAGCTGCTTGGACGTTTTGCAATAAAAACCCCGGCCTTTTTTCCACAGAAGCAAGAAAAACAGCTTTGCAATGCATGAGGGTGAGTAAATGATCTTTAATTTATGCATGAACTTTAGGTTTCAATCTACTTTCAGGCTACTTTCTTGTTCTCTTTGTAGCTTGACAGCTAGTCCCCATCCACTTCCACTGTATAGACGAGCAGCTTGAACAATATGCGAAATATCTCCCTTTGTGTTTCACAGAAGCCATGTGGATTTGGAACAACATGGAGGTGAGTAAATAATGGCAGAATGTTTCTTTTTTTGGCTAAACTATCTCTTTAAGAAACACTTATAAAAGCAGCGATTCACGCGTTGCGCCGCCAGAGGGCGCTACAGCGATAGAAAAAATAACCCCTAGAGGAAGGGGAGAGGCGAAGTTGCCATCCAATGATATCGGACCAGAAACGATGCTGCTCGCAGTTTCGGTAAAGATAGAAAGAAGGAAAGGACGTGCACGCACTGAAAAGCTAGGTCAAGGTTTTGAGAAAGAGCATACGCTTTAAATAGACCCACGGGACGCAGCATACCTGTACAGTTTTTCAAGGGATCAGCTATACGAGCTGCAGCGGATATAAGGATGCAGGAAGCCCCACTGCCGCTCACGCTGAAAACAATGCAGAGGCAGTGACAGTCGAGCTCGAGCTCTGCTGTGGTCTAACCAGTCCTGTCACTTCCTCTTTGACGTGTGCATGTTGTGGACTGTCAGCCGTACGCGCTGCTTTAAAAGCACAGGACTTTATTTTTTGACTGCATGGAGGACACCGTCGGCCTGCTTTGCTGTTTTATTTAGTCGGCTCAACCGGGAGCCAGCGGCTCGCTTACAGACAGCGCGGGGAAATAGCGTTGCAGCGACCGGCAGACAGCTCGACCCGCGGCGGGGATGTGTGTGAGCTGAAGCCGCCGCATATCGATGGCCGCGTCGCTCTGATAAGAGCCGCTTTGAGCTAAAGGTAAGAAAAAACAAAGCCCGCGAAATATCTGCTCGCGTTTGAAATGTTATTCTCAACGGTCTCGTTTTTAATTTCAACGGTCGCTTGTTAGTTAACTTAGCTAGCCACGACCTTCTCTAGCTGTCATTCGTGACCAAATTAAACTCCTTAAACCCTGATTTTTTAAAAAACCGATTGCCCCACTTAAACGAACCATTTGGGAGTTGTAATGAGATTAATGTATGTGCGCATTAAAGGTGTTATTTAATTGTGGAGGAGATTATCGTATTATTTAGATGCTGTAATTTGAGTCTTATCTGAAGGCTTTTACGGTTGTCTAGATTAGATGGGATTCATAAATGGGCATGAATTGTTAATGAGGGTTATCACTGGGCAGTCAAATCACTTTTCACAGGTTGATATTATAGTTAAACCCCTTGTACCTGTTGTAATGTGTGCTGTATTAATTATTCACTTTCATGAATTAGCATTGAATGTATTCTCATGGGTATTTGGCAAGATATCTTGGTTGTAATTTATAGATGGGTATGAAAATAGATTGTTTTGCACATGTGTTTTCCTCAGGAAAGCTAGTCGTGAGGTGTATAGTTTGATTTTTGGGTTTTGAATTTGTGACCTATCAAAGTTAATCAGCTGTCCGAGCTTGAAGAAGATTAGTTAGCTCTACAAGTGACATTATCTGCTGTAAGTAGAGCGATGAGTACCTCATTCAAGTCATTCTGTGCTGGGAATAATAATATAACTTTTTTTTTTTTTGATGTCAACATTTTAGGTCTGCGATGAACACTGTTCCCGCAGTCTGGAAAAACACTGATGTATGGATTTTTAAAATGATAGAAAAACAGTGTGCGTTTTTATGCAATGAAAACGTTAAAAAGAAAAAAAGTTATAAAATCAACTACGTCTGAAGCAAAAAAATATATAATATAATAAATGAAAAATATAATAAATATATAGCTATTTTGATTCTAAGTTTTTCAAATTGTGCTACACACTCCAAAGCATCTTATTAGATAGATAGAAATTGATACTTATGAATATAACTTATGTAATATGACTTTTGGATTTTTCTTAACGTAGGAGCACTGTTGATGTGTACCCAAATCATTTAAAAAATATTTGATCATTTTACAATAGTTTTTTGCATATATGGTTGACTCAAATGACACAGACATGACTTTCTATCATGTGTTTTTGCATGTCCATATTATCTATCTATCTATCTATCTATCTATCTATCTATCTATCTATCTAATACTGGTTCCCCCCAATATTCAGATTAGTGTTGACCAATGGCTGATCATTACATTTCTACATTTGGTCCCCCCCAGTCCTAAATATGTGGTTACATCCTCGATATCTAGCATTCGTTTAATCTGTCTTTGATTAATAAACACATCAAACACAGTGCATCATCCAGTAATAATTGCAGTCTTGTCAAGATAATTGGGACGTTCTTCACATCTTAATCGCAGGGTCACAATTATCTCGTCATGGAATTGTTAATTTTAGCTGCTATTCCACTTCGGAGCCTCGTTTTGCCGTGCGCTCGCAGCACACTCCCTTTCGCCAGCAACCTACATTTTTAGTTAGCGAGACCTCATA
>NW_015513943.1:1974-2380 GCF_001515645.1 Sinocyclocheilus grahami | reverse complement strand
GCGGCGTAGGCCTGATGGGGCCGCAACAGGATGTCCATCATCCGCTGGAACGTGGCAGGTGCCCCGTGGAGGCCAAAAGGAAGGGTCCGGTACTGCCAGTGGCCACTAGGGGTAGAGAAAGCAGTCTTAGGTTTGGCATTCTCAGAGAGGGGTACCTGCCAGTAGCCTTTGGTGAGGTCCAACGTCGAGATATACCGGGCCCTTCCCAGCCGGTCCAACAGTTCATCCACCCGAGGCATGGGGTATCCGTTGAACTCGGATACCTCATTGAGGCGACGGAAGTCGTTGCAGAAACGGATGGTGCCGTCCGGTTTCAGGACCATCATGATGGGGCTGGCCCATGGGCTGCATGATGGTTCTATCACCCCCAACTTCAGCATCTGTTGAATTTCCTCCTCAATAGCTC
>NW_015513943.1:0-1937 GCF_001515645.1 Sinocyclocheilus grahami | reverse complement strand
TTGCCTGACGACGACCCCTGGCGGCGTCCGGATGTCGTGGTGCAGGACGTTGGTCCGCCCAGGAAGAGAGGAGAACACATCAGAGAACTGACCGACCAGGTGCTGCAGCTCCCTCTTCTGGGCAGCCGAGAGGTATGGGTTGACGTCAACAACCACGGGATCAGAGATGGAGAGAGCCACGAGCTGGTCTTTAGTCCCCATCCACTTCTTCAGGAGGTTAATGTGGTAGAGCTGCTCGGCTCTCCTCCTTCCTGGCTGACGCACCCGGTACGTCATCCGCCCCATCTTCTCCAGCACCGTATAGGGACCCTGCCAGGTGGCCAGGAATTTGCACACTGCGTTGGGGACTAGGACCATAACTCGGTCTCCGGGCTGGAACTCCCATTGGGCTGCCCGGTTATAGTGGCGCTGTTGGGCCTGCTGCACCTTTGTCAGGTGTTCCCGGACTAATGGCATGATCCGGTCGATCCTTTCCCTCATCTGTTTTACATGCTCGATGAAAGAGCGATGGGCTGCTGGCTGCTGCTCCCAGGCTTCCTTCGCCACATCCAGGAGGGTTGCTGGCCAAAGAGGAGCTCGAAGTGGGGGAAGCCAGTTGAGGCCTGCGGAACTTCGCGAATCCCGAAGAGGACGTAGGGGAGCATCAGGTCCCAGTCGCGCTTGTCCTCCGCGACCACCCGTCTCAGCATCTGCTTGAGGGTTTGGTTGAAGCTTTCGACCAGTCCGTCGGTCTGAGGATGGTAGACGGTGGTCCTCAACTGCTTCACCCGCAGCAGCCGGCAGAGGTCAGCCATTAGCCGGGACATGAAGGGGGTCCCCTGATCGGTCAGGATCTTCGCTGGGATGCTGACTTGGCTGGAGAGCAGGAAGAGTTCCTGGGCAATGGCTTTGGCGGTGGCTTTTCGGAGGGGCACTGCCTCAGGGTACCGGGTGGCATAGTCGACGATCACCAGGATGTGTTCGTGTCCCCGGGCAGACTTAGGCAACGGCCCCACAAGGTCCATCCCGATGCGCTCGAAGGGCACCTCGATGATGGGCAGCGGCATCAGTGGACTGGGGGGAGGCATCCTGGGTGACGTCACTTGGTAGGTTGGGCAGGCTTGGCAGAACCGCTTCTCTTTTTGGCATCCAAGCCCGGCCAGTGGAAGGGTGGGAGCCCCCTCCCGTCACCTGTTGGAACACATCATAGAAGACGTTAGGATTTTGGTAGGGGGACTCACCTTCTCTCCCGCTATCCGAGGCCAGAAGCACAGGCCACTGACGAGGTCCTGTCATGGGCCTCCGTCTTCGGCAGCCCCGTCCTGGGCTGGCAGGCTGCGTAGCCGTGGCCAGCAGGCGGTCAAACCCTGGCCAGTCTCTCCCGATCAGCACAGGGACGGGAAGATCCTTCATGACCCCGACTTCCACCGGCCAGGTGCCGGGAGCGGCCGAAATGGTCACCCTGCGAGTGGGAACTTGTCGTGTGTCCCTGTGGACACAGGTTATGGGGAGGAAGGCTTTACACTCCATTCCGGGGGCGAGAATATGCGACTGGACCAGAGTGACCGCACTGCCCGAGTCCAGGATGGCCCGGAACGGCTTTCCATTCACATTCACTTCCACCTCTGGCGCTCCAAACAGCAGGTCGCGGTGCACAATGCAGCCTGGCAGCCAGGTCCGTGCGGGGACTTCCGTTGGCATGGCTAGGATTTCCTTCTTGACCTCCTTATATTGATCAGCGGAGGCGGCGGGAAGGGCGAAGTATGCACCGCCCAACAGCAGGGGAGCCAGCACCCGTGCCCAGTCATCCTGATGCCACCCTTCCAAGGTGGCCGTCGCTTCGAACATTTGTAAGAAGGCTTCTACGTCATCATGAGGGGTCAGCTTGGGTAGCAGCATCGCAGCTTGCACTCGGGGTCCGGCAGCGGAACGCATTGAGCGGCGGCGGCACGCAGTGC
>NW_015513942.1:5924-6531 GCF_001515645.1 Sinocyclocheilus grahami | reverse complement strand
TTTTTTTTACAGGTATCGATCAGCTTCAGACCAAATTGGAGTTTGGTTTGGAGGTTGACCTTCTGCCACCAATGACACCTCAAAGCCATGCCCTCAACCAGCTCATCATTAGATGCTTGAACAGTGATCCTCAAAAACGACCATCAGCTAAGGGTTAGTTATGGAATTTTTATGGATCTTAGAGATGTAATCCAATATTACTTGATCACTAATTATGTTCTGCTTACACAGAGTGTGCAGTGGTTCTAAGGACAACTTTGGCAGTGTTTGATCCACAGACTTTCACCGAAGCTGTTCTTCATCTGAAAACATGCAAGGTACTTGTCTAATGATTAATAAGCTGAATAACAGTTGTACTGGCTATTTTATTAAGTGGGGTCCAAAGTCACTCTACAAATCTAGGATTTCTTTCATTAAAAACTGGATAGTAATGAAACATTTAAAAAGTAAAAGTTAAGAAGAAAAATAAACATTGAAGATTTTCTAGTCAGTAATCCAATAATGATATTATATAAACTGTTCAAAAGGTCAGATATTTCTTCTTCCACTGAAGAACAAGATGCTCTTTGGATCAAATCATTCTTAGATTGTCAGGTTTTACACAAAC
>NW_015513942.1:4555-5738 GCF_001515645.1 Sinocyclocheilus grahami | reverse complement strand
GTGTGTGTGTGTGTGTGTGTGTGTGTGTGTGTGTGTGTTGTATCAGTAAATGGATTGACAGGTTAAAGAAAGAAGGAATGCTGGGTCAGGTGTGTTCTGAGCAAGTTTTAGTCCCATTGGGTGTGTACACAACGCACACTCTGGTTGGGCTGGTGTGGGACTGGATGACGGAAGGATCTCTAGATTCACTACTGCATGAGGTAAGCATAAACTTAGTTAAAAATACACAACTTCAATAAATAAAATGCTTAATTTAAAAAGATGATTTAATAAGTCCAAGACAGATGTGTTAACATACCTGATGAGCCTGTTATCTAAAACAGAAAGTGCATGTGATTGTATGGTGTTGACTTTTCTGACAGTGAGAAAGTGGAAATCCCCTAGGCACTTAAACTAGTGCCAACCAATGAATAGCATTCCAATACATGCATTATCATTTAGCTCTTGTGTCATCAGTAATATAACTCCTACTTTCAGGAAATGTCTGTGCATTCTTATTTAATAGGCGGCTACAACTGAAAGTGACATATATTTTTTTATTGTCATTAGGCAGACATGTTTCCAGAGCTTTCAATGGCTCTTTGTCTTCGGATCCTTTTGGACGTTTCTAAAGGTTTAGCTCATCTCCATGCCATCCCTCTGCCTCATGGAGCCCTGAAAGCCACTAATGTTCTTCTCGACCCACAGTACTGTGCCAAGGTATTGGCAAAAATAAATAAATTCCCTTAAAATAGAAATATGATTTTTGTGCTGTTGCTTGACTAGTTTTTACTTTAATTTTGACTAACTTTTAAAATGTGTGTTGCATTGTAGTTGTGTGACTGGGGTCAAGAGATAGACTTGCACTTGAGCACCTCTGATGGCCGTGGACCATGTTACAGAGATCTGGCCTATGTGTCACCTGAAGTCATACAAGGTGCTGTTCCTTCTGTAGAGGCTGACATATATAGGTGAGGTGCATTATCTCAACATTTTAGAGTGTTTCATGTATATTAGAGTGGAATTGTTGAGTTTTTTTTAATGATTTTCCAGTTTTGGGGTTCTTCTGTGGGAAACGTTGAATAGAAAGCGTCCGTGTGAAGGTATGTTATCTCTCCCACCATGTATCAGTGTAACCTAATTGTCTTATTCAGTGAGAAGGATTTTTCATTCTTCCATTTGCCTAAAGACAATAGTTTTTTTT
>NW_015513942.1:0-401 GCF_001515645.1 Sinocyclocheilus grahami | reverse complement strand
ACTGCATTTTTGATCAAATAAATGCAGCCTTGGTGAGCATAAAAACTTTTTTTCATCAAAAACATATATATATCAAATAAAATACCTTATGCTTTTTATTCTTTTCATCCCTTTCTCTGCAACAAACCCCTATTCCTCACTTTAAAGTTAATCGCTTGACTTTGAACATATCAGGTGTGAAGCAGCGTTAATCAGAAACCACTGAAACACATAACCACCAAAACATTACTTTTAAATGGGTTGCTTTTGGCAGTAAGGCAACACCTGAACGGGTCTGCTGACAAACCGGGCTGCTCTGTCTGATTTGCAAATAAACCCACGTGACATCAATTTTACCGGTGTCACGTGACTTTCATGCTTCAGGGTTCTTCTTGCTGTAGTTAAAGATGCTGGCCTGTCTG
>NW_015513941.1:4605-6532 GCF_001515645.1 Sinocyclocheilus grahami | reverse complement strand
TTCTTTCTTTCTTTCTTTCTTTCTGTAAAAAGCAGTGGCATGTTCTCAATCAAAATTGAACAAACACAAAGGAGCTTACAAGATTGAACAGACACTTCTTGTACTGAATGTAATGAATGCTTCAACACCAAGGTCAAGTTTCTCCTAGTAACTTTACCTGCTGTTATACCAGAGTCTGGAGGTGTGTGTCTGTGAATGTCCAGAACAATAAAGGAATAGCTTCTTTGTTATTTGGTTTCGACAGTTTTAACAGAAATCACATACAGCTGCGAGTCAAAAAACTGCTTCAGTGGTTATAAGTTAATGATGTATGTTTTCTTTTGTGATAGTAATGAGAGAGCCCGCTGGATCAGTGCTCTGGGACAGAACAACAGTAACAACGACAGAATGAGTGAGTACAGCCAGCCTCAGCGAAGCAGCACCACCTTCTGGCTTTGCAGTGTATTACAGCAACACTACACCGCTACTGTCTGTCAAATCACCAATCAAAATAACCATTACAAAACTTACAAAACCCTAAACATACATGAATGTGAATGTTACCTCAAGTCATGCTGCATGTTGAGGTGTAGTATTGCTGTAAGTTTATGATAGTAAATAATAAATAAAATAAAACATTCTTGACTTGCATTTAGGGTGGCATATTTAAATACCAGATTGTCATAGTGTTTAGTGTGTTATTATTATATTTATTTTGTTTTAATTTGAAATGTTTGTTTGTATTTCTTCATTAGATGCAATGCAGGTTGAGGTGACAAGGACATACACGGCCAGGCAGCCGGATGAGCTCTCTCTACAGGTGACTGATGTGGTGCTGGTGTCACAGACAGTAGACGGTGAGATTATCCTCCTTTTTCTTCCATTCTTCATTCTAAAGGCCTGTTCACATTAACATGAGAATTCAGTCTGACTTTCTCATTTGATTTGTCTTTTCCAATGCGGGGGGAAAATGGCAGACAGGCTGAAAATACAGTTTCACTCTTTGATAGTAGGTGGCATGTATGGATGCATGTGAATGGTTGTGTCGGTCTGAACAGAAGCATTCACTTTTTTTTTTCATTAAGGTTTTCAGATACAATTGAAAACCACTAAATACGAAATTCAGAAAAAGAAACAGAGGGACAAAAAAAAAGAATATCCAACGAAAAATGTATATATATGAATATATATATAGAAAGCAGTATCCGCAGTCAGTGCATGTGGTGACACTGTTATCAACTTTCATAAAATACAAACATGTTTCTGTTTCAGGGTTTATGATAGTATGTAGAAATGAAATGAGGAATCAGGTCTCTATGTATAAAAAGATTAGAGACCAAATCTGGATGATGGTTTTAGATCTTACAGATGCTATACATTTTCCATATTGCAGTATGTTGTTAGCAGATTTTAGCAGAATTTTTAAACTGAATAAGTATTGGAAGCAAACCTGGTTTGGAATATTTATTTACAGGGTTTCTGCAAGATTTTTTTAAGCGAAAGTTTAAGACTTTTTAAGACCTTTTTTAAGACCTGCACAAATAAAATGAATACCATATGAGCGGGGTAGAGCAATGTCTATAGTACCATATTAAACTGTCAAATGACTGTAAAAAGCATAATTTACAGTTCATATACAAGTTTTATAAAATGATAAACTTTACATTTCAGCCTTTAAACCATTTTTAAGAAAATGGAGTCGAAAGTATTAATCATTATATTAATTTAAACAATTATTTTCAATAATTATATAAATTAAATATCAAATTAGGGGTTTGCAATATTGACAAAAAATATCTGTTTTCTGGGATTTTATCGATAACGATAATTAGACAAAATTGAGTGTGTTACTGTGCTTATATCTTAAGGACTACCGTGGACAGCTGACTCCTGAATTTTTTTAAATATATATATATATATATATATATATTATATATATATATATATA
>NW_015513941.1:0-559 GCF_001515645.1 Sinocyclocheilus grahami | reverse complement strand
TTGTGTATGAAATGTGCTATACAAATAAACTTGCCTTGCCTAAAGGAAACACAAAAAATTAAGATGTACAACATTATACTTTTGAGTTTATTTTTATTTCTATTTCAACAGAAGTACATATCAGGTTATACTGTATAAGAGGGTCTTGGACAAAGGGGAGCCTTGGAGTCAAAAAGGTTGAGAACCACTTTTCTAAAGGGTGTTTTCTCAAGCTCATACTTGGTGTATTCTATTTTCTAGATTCTCTAAACAAATCTGACCTTTCGCTGCTTGTGTTAAAGTTATCCAGAGAACAGTTCTGTTTGTGGTTTTTTGATGTGTTATGATTATTGTCCCAGAAAGATTAGTCCTATAACCACAGGGATGTGTTTTGATGGTGCTGGTCATAGGGTCAAGCAATGGTCTCGCTCTGGCTGTTTCTTGCTGGCTGGCTTTCATGTTGAAAGGCCAGGGCTCATGGGATAAGGCTTCAAAGGCCCTGTGAATCTTTTAATGGCCATTAAATATACAAAAGACAGTTGAAAGCAGGCCATTTTATTTTTGAACATTTCATTCCACT
>NW_015513940.1:1962-2544 GCF_001515645.1 Sinocyclocheilus grahami | reverse complement strand
GGCTCTGGGTTTTGTGCAGAATCTGGTATCGGCTCTGTTGAACTTCCACTCCTACACCGAGCAGAGAGTCCACATCTATCCGCTGGACTCGTCCATCGAGGCCATCTCACCCGTCAACCTTAAGGTACAGACTCTGATGCCATCTCTCCAATTAATCATCAGCTAATAGAAGCTGGAAAATGAAAAGGTTTAATTCTGTTGTAGTGATCTCACACCACATGGTTCAGGTTTAGTAGGCAATAGATTAGTTAGCAGACCATTAATCGCTAACTGCTAGGTTAAGCGTAGGCTTTGGCGCTTCACGGTGGGTGTCTGAAGCTGTTCAAATATGTAAGTTAGTACATTTAAGTTCAATTCACAGCTTTGGATGGAAACCCGGCTACCATTTCAGTCAGTGATTTCAGCTTTTCAAAACAGTTTCAGACAAATTCATTTTTGGCCTATTATTTTTAGTTGCATCCCAGAAAGCGAGCTCATGTGGCTCTTTGAGTGTCAGAAAACAATCTCATTCTGTTTAATGCTAATTACGGTGTTGATCGAATGAATTCAGCTCAACCATTCAGCACCTTTAACAAAAGTATT
>NW_015513940.1:0-261 GCF_001515645.1 Sinocyclocheilus grahami | reverse complement strand
TTTCACACATGTATATGATATACGCAGAATATTTAGAAACTGACTGACCAGCCAAATATCTTGCCATTGTTGCATTTGGTCACAGCTGCTTATAACTGCAGATTCTCAGCTGTGATGTTGGCTGATGCTTGTGGAAACAAATTAATAAGAAAACTTGAGGAATTGCACTAAATAAGCAATAAAAATGCATTGCATTATAAAGTATTTTCATGTTGAATTTTAGCCATGATATCACTGTCAATACGATGTGTTAGTTACAGT
>NW_015513939.1:0-6535 GCF_001515645.1 Sinocyclocheilus grahami | reverse complement strand
CTAAGGCAAACAAAATTACTAAACCTTTATTTAAAATTGGAATGAAAAATATAAAAAATAAAAACTGATTCAAAATACGAATAAAAACTACAGTAGCATCTCAATGATAGCACTGACAGAGTCAGGTTTCTAAACAGTTCTGATAAAAAAGGTTTGAAGCCTTTAAATTAATGTGTTTACCAACGATCAGATGTTTCTTTATCGTTGGTGTTTGTATCTATGATTTGTGATGAGATGAAGACGTGAGGGATTCGCAGAGCTGTCAGTAAAATCCCAATCCACACACACACAGATCCAGGCCGGGGTTTGAGTCTGACAGCAGTGCAGCAAGACTGAGACTTAAACACATGAAACACTCAGATGGAGAATGACTCAGTTAATCTATAGCGCGTTATACAGTACAGAGTCTCAAAACAGGAAAATAACAGTATTAATGTGGAAAAATTCATAAATTATTAAACAAATTCAAATTCAGCTTTAAAGCAGAAGAAAACGGAGTCATTATTCAGATCAATTCAGTTCTAGTTTTGTTGTCATCTGATAGTGTCCGTGCAGTTAAATTGTTAATATTACTGAATAATAATTATGTTTTTAACTTTTTAACCCCCTAGCCTCTGTTCCAAACCCTAGTGAGCTCCCTAAGTAGGCGTCACTTCCCGTACCATTATAATTCTGACGCTGATTCTGGTTTAACACTAAAAGAGCAGATGAATTCAGCTCAGGGAAGCATTGATTCAGTGCATTAGGTTATATTTGTTTAAAATGCCTCTTTCACTCATCATTCTCTGTGCTGTGAATCATTATGCTTTATTTCAGTGATGCTTCCTCGGAATGCGTCTATGTAGGTGGCTCACTAGTGTTTGGGACACAGCCCCCGTGTCTCTCTGCGAGTGTTTCTATCCTTTAATCTCATCTGTGTAATTAACAGTCTGTGACTTCATTATCATAGTCACTTTAATAAGACACACGGCTCAACACAAAATGTCTCATATATTTATGATTATTCTATCATCTGGATGGATTTACTGGATCAGATACATGATATATTCATCTTATTCTGTGACACACACACACTCACTCACTCACACACAGACACACACACACACACACACACACACACACAGACACACAGTTTTTAGTTGTTATTTGTTGTTGCTTTAGTCTATTACACTTCATATAAATAACAGAATAATGTGGTATGTCCTCATTTACAAGACAAGCTTTTGTACTTGTAATTGAATGATTTTTTTATAATTTTGCTTGTGTCCAACACTGGATTGACCAGCACATGGGTCTGGAGATCGGTGTTAAATCTCACAGAAACAAAAGCTCCGGGTGTTTGTCAGCAGCGTCTGCTCTTTTGTTGGTTGTGTGAGTGTTTTCTCTCAGGACGTGTCAGCCGAGGCTGATGGGCGGCTCCGCCGGGAATCATGGGACATCTTTAGGAATGCAAATGCTGCTGTCTGAGTGACGGGATGAAATCAGCCGCTCTGTTCTCTTCCCCTCGATCTGTCTGTGTCTCTCTCTCATGCCGCAGCAGTCGTAGCTATAAACACGCCGGTCGTGTTGCTCAATAATTCATGTGCAATAATAGAAAAGCTGCGATTGCTTATTTGTATTTAAACAGGCTTGAGTGCAGCTACAGGAACCCCACACAGTCCTGCGCTTCACTACAAGATGCCTTTTGTGCTGAAATGTCTCATTTGCACATTTATTGTTGTGTGTTTGAGATGTTCACATCTACAGCTGCTTCCCTCCTCCATTACCAGCGCTTTGTGAAATTCTGTTATCAGTAGAAATACGTCAGGCTTTGCTTTAACGCTGCTTCTTTTTCCCGTCTGAGTGTGTATAATGCAGTAACCAGTGCTGTTTGAATTTATTTATATGTGTGTGTGTCTGTTCATTCATTCAAGACCATAAAACACGGTCAATATATCTTTCTGAAATTACAGAGCACAAAAACGTGACGATTAAACCTTTGATTTAAGCAATTAAATCAGCTGGACTGTGCCTCATCTTCAGAGTTTGAGTTGAATTTGAAATGATGCAGAATTGCAATTGGATTTTGAATGTATTTTCTCTCTCTCTGTGATTTCACAAAGCCTTCTTTGAAAGGTTAAAAAGCCATTTTTAGGTTTATAGGCAATGGATAAATGTTTCAAATGGTTAAAGCACTAAAACAACTAAAAGTAACTATACTACAACTAAAATTTCATACAACTATGTTGACAAACAAAACTAATAAATATGACAAAACACAGAAAATTACAAAAAATTTGAATGTAAAAATAATAAAAATTAATCAAATTAAAATGAATAACAATAAAATGCATACTAAACAAAAAATATCAAAAAGAAAACTAATTTAAAATATTTACAAAAACTGTAATAGTACATCAATGATGTTATATACTGTATGATATGTATAATGCACTATAAAAATAATTTTTGAAGTTTAGATTATAAAATGCATGCCTATAGACGTGAATTTAGTTGTATTTAGTATTTTCAGTCATATTTAATGCTTTAACCTACACTGTTCACTGTCCTCTGCACTGCTAGGAAATTTCACAATTAATCACTTAGAAACGACAAGTAACACGTTGAATTAAATTGGAAATTTTGAAACTGTATTTTCTTGTAAAATGTGACCTATGCTTTACAACTTAGAGAAGTCATTTCTACAGTGTTTTAGCCACAGCCTGCATGAATATTTGTGGATTTCCCAGAATGCATCACCTGTACAGTTCTTTGAATTGTGGTTCCAGTTAAGTTTCCTGTGTCTGATTTGGTTCACGCTCACAGCTGGGTTTGTGATTCTGTTTGTTCAGGTCACTGCAATGTTAACAGTGCTCCATTTGCCGGAGGGAACCGCTGGCTTTCTTTCCTTCCTCAGACGATGATTAAAGACCAACGCTTCTGTTTCTGGATGTTTGTAAACGCCTTGATATATTTGCAGTTCCATAGTCAGTCCTCCAGAAACACAGCTGACTGTGACTGTGTCCCGATGCTTAATGCTAGCAATTGCTGATTAAGATGCAAACTGTGGACTCTTTGGAACATGGTAACTAGGGTTGGGTATTGTTTGAATTTGATCAATTCCTATTGCGATTCCGATTCTGCTCATTGATTCCGATTCTATTTGATTCCCAATTTTGATTCCAGTGTGGTTAAAAAAAAGAAACATTTAGATATCAAATATATTCATTCTGTGTCTCTTTTTGCAAAACATTTAAAAAGATTCAAAAATCAGCCGGCTTCATAAAAACTGGACTCGAGTAAGAGCTGTCTGTGTGCACAATAGAGCTGCATGATCCTCTGAATAAATTGAGCCTTTTTTTAAATGAATGTTGTAGTTCTCTCACAATTCTGAAGAAAAAAATATTAGACAAGTAAACAAAATTTCATAGAATTTATGAATGGAATGATTCAAAGACTCACTCAAGATTCACTCGTTTCATTACTGGACAAATCAGTGTTTTTAAGTGAATTTCTTGAAAGAATGAATCAAAAACAAAAACATTTTTAACAGCCCCTTTTCACCACCTAAACAAAAGATGAGCACACTGGAATTGACAGGCGGAATAGAATTTTTAATTTTACAACAAGTATCCGATTCCTGACCTTAAGTTTCCGATTCAGGAATTGGAATTGATTTTCGATTCCCAACCCTAATGGCAATTGGTTTCTGTCTGGTCATTAACCGGTCAACCAGCTAGTATGACCTATCCCAGAGCGTCTACCATCTCCTCCCATCAGGAGCGGTGTTTGACACGGAAACACGGAGGCTGTGTTTCATGTAAATGGATTTGCCGAAGCTGAATTATTCATGGGCGCTCCACTGACAGACACAATAAGCCGGTGCTGGCGAACGGAAGCAGGCTGAGGATACAGACGCGTGTTTGTGTCTGCTTCGTTATGACGCTGGCTCTAACAAGGAACTGGACTGATAAGGAGCAGATCAGTTGAACTCAGCATCTCTGCTTTACTTTAACATTACGACAGCAGGATGAACTGGAACAGATTCATCTCTGTGTTGATTGAACCCTTGATGAGAGCGGACGGGTTATTTATTAGCCGCAGACGTGTGTCGGACAGATCTGTGTGTTCTCTGGATATTGTGGTCATTTCTAGATGATTGAGGTTTGATGGGCCTCATTTCCACAGATATGATAGAAATGGTTCAGCTCCATCAGATCTCAGCATCATAATCCAGGTTCAGGTGTGTGTGTGTGTGCTGGTTTTCACTACGTTATGGGAAATGTCCCCATGGATGGGTTTATAGTGTCCCCAAATGTCCCCACATGTATAGTAATACCACTAAATGTTTGACCGAGTGGAGACATTTTTGGGGGGGTCCCTATGAGGCAACAAGCTTGTAAATCACACAGAATGAAGTTTTCTGAGAATCTAAAAATGCCTGTAGTTTTGTGTGAGGGGTAGGTTTAGGGTAAGGGGATAGAAAATACAGTTTGTACAGTAGAAAAAACTATTTATGCATTTAATTTTAAGCATTAGTCGACTAATTATTAATAAACCATTTAAATCATAATGATGAGCCTTTAATTGCCTACATAGCCTAATAAACGCACACATAAAGCATGCCACAGCACCCCAGCCGAAGTAGTCTAAAGATTATGAATGTGTCAGGGTAAAACAGCGAGAAGGCTGCATTAATATTTTAATAATTTATTGATAAACTAGTGTTTTCTGGGGGGTTTTTCGCCTCAAGTCGGCGACACTGACTTGTCATCTCCGCAGTATTGGCTGCGCCTGTATGTATGTTTCATACGGATTACATAATCTGAGAATATTTGTTTTCCGTTTGAATTGGTTCATTTGAAAGTAAATATTTAGCTCTCTATAGTATATTTTTCGTCTGTAAGGCAAACATACACAGAGTTTCGGAGTTTCGCGCTAAATTTCACAGAGACCGAGACGGCAGAAAGCGCATCCTGTTTGCTTTCATTATTTTATAAAAGCGCAATGTTTTGTTGTTATTGTGAGTGCACACAAATAAACGTGGAGTCTTTACAGATTCGAAAGATGTACGGTATTACTCTTATCTGTATGACCAAAAATGTATTTTAAGAGTGCTACATTTCAGCTTCCACACTCCGCACAGACACTTGAAATGCACACATTTTTCTAGATTAACATTAAACTAAGATTGAGCGCCACTAGATTTAATCACCGCTTCCTTTTTTTTCTGCGACTAAGCGACTAATAAAATTTTGGTCAACCAAGCCTCTTCTCGTCGACTGACAGTTAGTCGACTATTAGGGTGCAACTCTACATAATGCACAGGGTTATATTATTTATCATCATCATCATCAAAAATTTTCTACTTTTGTCCTATTACACAATTCCGCAATAATTATACATAATTTTACATATTAACCAAATAAGGTGTAGACCGGGGGTCTCATATTTCCAAATTTCATTCAAAAGTGACTGAGAGCTAGCCATCTTATACAATTCTTACATTTCTTAAATATCAATTTAAACTGTCATTCATGGTATTGTTAAAACATTAAAAACATTTATGTCAAAAACCAACAAATAAAATTAGCAGCACTATGCACTTTTTGTTTGTAAAAACATTAAAATAAAAAGCATTAAAAAGGTGGCAAGATTTTAAACTAACAAAAAGTATTCATAAAATGTTAACATCATAACACATAACATATCTACTGACATGTACTTCATGTTAACTGCATAAGTTAATATGCATTCTAAAAATCTCAACACTTCGGATAACAGGTAGCCTATTTTTCATCGACCGGTTAAGATCTACAACAAACATTTGTTTAGATTTTCGCATTGGTTTGAACAAAACGGCAGACAGGCTGAATGAGAATGTAATTCCACTGTCTGACAGCAGGTGGCGCTTAAAGAACAGCAGAAATAGAGCTGTTTCCCTAAACAAAGCAGCACTGCATTTATAAACACTGCTTTATTACACATTACACACTGGGAAGATGAAAAGCAAATGCCTTAGACTCTTTTCTGAAGACAGTTGGTTCCCTGTTATGCATTCATACAATTAATTCAATCATACATTATTTCATATAATTTCTCTCAGCAGTGCCTTCAGTCATGTTTTCACACAAAACAAACCTACTCTGCGTGTTGCACCTGTGTGAGACTCTTACTAACTTTGCTTAACTCTGAGGCTTATAGGCTAATATAAATCATATACGAGTTTAATGATAATTGAAATACAAAACTGGAAAATTAAAACATAATGTCAAAACAAATAATTATTTTTCATTGGAGGGGGTGGGACACCGGTCTATATTAGCTCACTCTGACTGGATGAAAAGTGTCTCTTGGTGAGCCTTCTCCAATCAGGTGATGTGTTGGAGATGCTTCAGCTTATTTTAAGTGCACAAACGTCACTTCCACTACTAAATTTAATCTACATAAATTATGCAAAAACAACAGTTACTTAACATTTCTTATGGCCTTTATACAGAACTGCAAATCACACCTTATACAGTGGGGCAAAAAAGTATTTAGTCAGCCACCAATT
>NW_015513938.1:6219-6536 GCF_001515645.1 Sinocyclocheilus grahami | reverse complement strand
TTTTAAAGAAGTCTTTTATGCTCAAGGCTGCATTTATTTGATCAAAAAATCAGTAAAAAAGCAAAGCAAAATTTAATCCTTCAGAAATCATTCTAATATGCTGATTTCCTGCTCAGGAAACATTTCTTATTATTATCAGTGTTTGAAAGAGTTGTGCTGCTTAATATTTTTGTGAAAACCGTGGAATTTGTAAAGAATGTAGAAAGCATTTATAAACAAATATAGAAATATAGAATTGAAATTGAAATGTTTTGTAACATTATACATGTCCATACTGTCACTTTTGATCAATTCAATGCATCTTTGCTGAATAAAAG
>NW_015513938.1:3981-5361 GCF_001515645.1 Sinocyclocheilus grahami | reverse complement strand
TGTGTTCAGGCAGAGGCAGTGATATAGAGAGGATGGGTAAAGAGTTGTTCTTCCACTTTGCTCGTGGTCTGGCTAAAGTCAGACTGCTGTGGTACCGGCAGAATCACATTACAACCATGCTAATTAAAGTCAGTAGAGGCTAAATTAGCCAAGCTGCGCTTGAGTGGCCTCAGAACCGACCGTTCCCCTGTGCACTGGATAACCTCACAATGCACTACTGCTAATACAGAACAAATTGAGAGGTTGTGAAAGACTATCCTAAATTACCCATGCTGCATTGGGTTCTTGCGCAGTGTGGTGTGTGCATGACCTAATGGCCTAACAGGAATGACATCATCAACTCAGGTGACATCATTAGCTTAAGATTCCTCTCCGGAATATATGTATACACACACAAATACATAAAACAATATTTTATTTTATTTTATTAGTTCATTTTAATAAACCGTTAAGCTGTTATTATTGAAAACTTCAACGAAATTTGCCTCTAATTACCCAGGTTTTATAGCTCTGAAATACATAATAATGATAAATTATTTCATATATTTTATGCATAATATTTTTAACAAGCATAATTATGTATAATAATTTATTAATAAACAGCAAAGTAAGACATTTTCTGTTATTTGAAATATAAAAGATAAGATGTTACGATTTAAGACTTTAAAATGTTGTTCGCTCAAAAGTATATATTCCAATTAAAAATGATTATATAATCAATATTTTTAATAATCATAATTATTCAACAGTTAACAGTTTAATTAACAGTAACGACATTTTAACAAATTTGGATTAAACTGTTAAGTTGTTATGATTTTGGACGTTCCTCGATTTTGCTCTTATTATGCAAATTTTATAGCCCTGAAATGTATATATTATAAATTATTGTATGTATTTTATACACAATATTTTTTTAATAATCATAATTATATATAATTATATTTTATTCATCAACAGCAAAGCAAGACATTTTCTCTTATTTAGATTAAATAAATTGTTACGCTCTTCTGGTTTAAGACTTCAAAGATATTTACCTCTTATTGCCCAAGTTTTATAGCTTTGAAATGTATATGCTCTAATTCTAAATTATTTTGTACACATTTTTTTTATAATTATAAATATTTAATGATATTTTAATCATCAATATAATATATATTATAAACAATAATATACGTTTTATATAATAATACAATAATTCTATATTATGTGATTATACTTATTATAAATAATAATCATTTTTACAATCATATATATATATAATCAGTGGGTAGATAGATATGCACATAATTAATGTTTGACATAACTGAGACATGATAGTCATGGCCAGTTGGCGTTTGAAGAAATCATCACAAAGACTTTATTGTGTATCTGTTTTTTTTT
>NW_015513938.1:0-626 GCF_001515645.1 Sinocyclocheilus grahami | reverse complement strand
TCTTCCATTATAACAATAACCTGCCTGCCTGATGATGATTGTTCTCTGACGTCAAAGCTGCCCATCCGTCCATGAACCGAGAGCTGTCAAGATTAAAAACAAATGTTTGTAAATGACAAGTCAGGGTCATTGGGTGAATCTTGGTGAATTACAACATCCCCAAATCTCATTTCAAACCAGAATTCACAGAAGAAAAAAAAATAATAATAATGACTATGTGTTGCATATACTGTATGTTGCAGTAAGTGAACCGTATTGTAAGATCCAGGGTTAATTTAGTTCACTAAAACCAAAACCATAAAAATATTTTCGTTACTTGAAATAAAATAAAAATGAACTGTAATAAAATAATATATTAAAAAACAATTTTAATTTTATTTCAGCTATTTGCCAAGGCAACATTTCTCATTTTCATTTAATTTAACTTGGCGCTACAGAGCACCAAATACCAGGACAGCCAGGCACAAGACCTTATTTTTTATTCTATTCATATTCTATTTTATCTATAGCACACCTGTACATATTCATTCATTCTTTTTTTGTGGTTTATTTATATGTATACATATGTGTATTTTATTCATATCTTATTTTTATTATCTGTGTGTTGTTGTTGTCTCTGTGTACTG
>NW_015513937.1:0-6536 GCF_001515645.1 Sinocyclocheilus grahami | reverse complement strand
CAAAGTTGGGTTGAAACAACCCAGCATTTTTTAGAGTGTATTTTTCGGGTTAAAGATCCATCATCTCTGCGTCCAGCTGGTTCACGCTCTGATTATACTTGATCTCATGTTCTTCGTCAGCTTCTTCATATGGAGCTATTCTTGCTCTTTTCCAACCGCAGAATGCTTCTTAAATGTTTCTTTGTTCCTACAGGGAGAGAGTCTCACAAATATAGTGCAGCTTTAAGATTACAAGGCATGTTGGATTCCAGATTAGACACAAAAGCAGTCCGTGTTATATAAGATTTTAATCAAGCACTTTTGGGGCATGGATCTTGGCCTTGGCACCAGACAGCGTGACTAGAGCGGAGGGCAGTTGTGCAGGACAGATGTGCTGTGTAATTCTGTGTGCGAGGGAAAAGGGGTGTTAGTTTACTTTGGGTAATTTGTGACCTAAGCCCTCCAATCCCAGCTGTCAAGCAAATACAACAACCGCTGTTCTCATGCAAAGGAGGATTTTGGATATGTTTGTTTGGTCAAATCGAGCTATTCTGCAAACCACATACACTGAGTGGGACGTCTACCCAGATGCTCAAACAATAAGTGTGTGTGACTTTTTTTGGTGTAACGAACTAAATGCCTCAAACAGTCCCAGCAGGATTTCACAATTTTATTTATTTATTTGCTATTAATTAATTATACATAATTGCATGCAAGTAACCCTAAGCCAAACCCAAATCCTAACCATATAATAAGTACATGTAGTTAGTTAATATTACTCAGTACTTATATGTATAATTACACTGAAACAAGGACACCTTAAAATAAAGTGTAACCGTTATTTTTTATAATTAGGATAGTACACTTACCATATTATATATGACATTAGATGATTGTCATGACTGAACAAAATGCAGAAAGCTTGTTTAATTTTGTGTTTTATCAAACTTTTTCTTTTGTTGTTTGCTTAACATTAATGACACAGCCAGCAGCAGGTATATTAGGCTGCTCTCACTTTAAGACAGAATGCATAGATCCAATATATTGATACACATCAGATTTTCTCCCAACTGTTTACGTTCATTTAAGACATAACAGTCGTGAATATGTAATTACTTGCGAAGATGGGCAATTTTGCATAACTTTGTGTCTACTTGAACATTCACGCGCATTTCTGTGTGAACGCTTCAGCTGTGTGTCAGTCAGTGTGTGTGGACCGCAATTTTGAGAATTATTTTCGCTTAATAACTATTTTTAACATCAAGTATGTCCTGTGCTGTATTTTCTCATTTATGCATGTTTCTTTATCATACTAACATTAAGTAATATTGCGATTTTTGCAGTTTATTTAGCAGATATTTTGTTGATTTTGCATTGTGTTCCATGTTTGCTGAATCGCAAAAAACTGGAGGAACTATCTGAACTATTTTGTCATATTGTAGTCTCCTTCATGAAGAGCCATTTCCGTTAAAAATATAAAATACAATTTTAAAATGTGAAAATTTTGAGTTTATATCTCACAATTCAGACTTTTTCTGAGATATTATCTTCGGAATTAAATTCGGAATTGTGAGATATAAGCTTGCAATTGCGAGAGAAAAAAGTCGCAATGACCTTTAATTTTTTTACTTTGTTGTGGAAACAAAAAAACACTATTGTGAGACATAAACTCAGAATTCTGAGGTAAAAAAAACTCTGAATTGTGAGATACAAACAGATTTTTTTTCTCACACTTCTGAGTTTACATCTTGCAATAACATTCGCTAATCACACGGCGTTCTCTCTTCTGTTGTCATTCAGGGTTTTGTGATATTTATTTCAATTTTCCTCGAGGTCTCTCTTGAAGTTGTTAGTCATTCCTGTCACCTTGTATTAGAATGAGTGGCAGTGATTAGTGACTCGGTCAGGCAGATTAATCACAATGATTTTTAAATATTTTGAAATTATATATGGCAGATTACTAGCAGTGCCAGTTCTTTGTATCAGTTCTAAAATCTATCAGTTTTTACAAAGGACAATAAGCGTTTTATATTGCAGAGTTGTTGTTGTTATTATTATTATTATTATTATTATTATTATTATCATTATTCATTTTGAGTAAATCCAGTGTCTAAAAAGTTTATTTTGAGCTATTTTTATAATGATTCTTATTTTAAAAAGTTGACTGTTCTAATTTTTTATATACAAATTGTATTATTTGACTCCAGATAATATCTTAGAGTGATAATATATCTTATAGAGTAATAATAGAGTAATCATTTAATGTAATTTAATTGTATATTTTCTACGATATTCCATTTAGCTATATATATATATATATATATATATATACGGCAAAAAAAATAAATAATCAATCAATATAACCTCGGGATTGTGAGGAAAAAAGTCTGAAATAGATTAAAAAGCAAAATCCATGGCCATATTATTATTATTATTATTATTATCTTATTTTTTTTATTATTCTTATTCTTATTATTCCATATTATATTTCTATAATAATAATATTATTATTGCCATTAATAATAATAACAATAATTTTGAGTAAGTCCAGTAATGTCTAAAAAGTGTTCATTTAATTTTGAGCAATTTTTTTATAATTAACATTTGTATTATTTGACTCCAGATAATATTTTGGATTATTGGAGCACTATTTTATTAAATTTTTTTATTCTTTTATTTTACATTTTCTATGCCAGTCTATTTACTTATAAACAAACAAGCAGAGAACAACATGTCACAAAAATAAAGAATAAATAAACCAGTACTGGTCTTTTAAATACATTTTGTTCTCCTTTTTAATGATTCTTATTAAAATTATAAGTTTACTTTTCTGTGTGTTATATTATGTGACTTCAAATAATATCTTATGGAGTACTGTAGCACCATTTTATTATATTTGATTTTACAGCATGAGATAAAATTCAATAAATCAGCTTGTGCCATAAGTTTCTATATCCGTGCATCCTTCATTTATACCATTTCAAACACGTGTCTCGTGTGTTTCCTTTTTTTAGTATATCAATTTGCTCAGACACGGTCCAAAATCTTTCAGTGCCTCTCAGTCCATCATCCTTCCATTATCCCCTTAATCTTCTAAAGAAAGTTTCCCTTAAAAGTGATTTCTCGTCTTCACCATCTGCTCTCTGCAGCGGCCTAGTACATAGATTGCATGGCCTGTTTCAGATGTATTTATTTTTTCTGAGAATCAACAGATTAATGGAGATATTTAGTTACTGGAAATCTGCAGGATCTAGCATAATTCATAAAAATGATGTTGTCGAGTCTGACGACAGCGGACCGTCAGTTAGGGGTCAGTTAATCAGAAGGTCTCAGTCATAAAGATTAGAAGACTGAACCCAGATCAGCATGACCACAGAAATGTTAAAATTACTATGACGTTTGACTCAATAACTCTTCAACTTTGAAACATGATTTTTGTGTACTTACAATACATTAAAGGCCGGTTTCTGCTAAGCACCCTCAGTTAAAGCTGTAATAATAGGATATTAGCGAAATAGACTTGGCAAAAGTTTGTGTCTGTGCTCCTGAGTACATCAAAGGTTTTTCAAACGTGTTTTTTTTTCAGCGTTGAGTGAAGTAGCCAATCACAGACACATCTGTTGATTTCTTGAACGCATTAGCCAATCAGAGGCCTTTACGTTAGTAAGAATTCACTCACTGCTGAAAACACTGAAGTTTTTGTTCTTCAAGCTCGTGAATCTTCTTATTATAACAAACAAAGTGTAAACACGATGTAAATAAGAGATTCATTATACACTGTAGACATGATTATAACGAAACTTTGTGAGATAAATGCAGGATTATTTCTAGAAATTGAAATGATTGGCAATAGAGCAATAGACAGTGTTCTGACGATTTTGCTACCTCACACTAAAACAGTACAGAACACAATTCATCAATAAAAATGCTACCTATCAGATATTAATGTCTACACCTATCCTTACAGAAATGCAAATACAGTATGTGTTGTTCAGCGTGACAAAAATGAGGTATTAGCCCTTGTAGGACGATCTGACGGCTAGGATGAAATGACAGAGCACCGAGACAAAAATGTTAAAAAAGGTATAAAAAAGCGCCCTTAATAATTTCAGAAAAACACTCAGTGGTTGATTCTGGAACCAGGCCTTTCACATTCACAAACACAAAGAAAAAAACATCACTCCATATCTTTTATATCCTAATTTAGTATTTTATTGAGCAAATATCTATTATAAATGTAAATACATAAGCATTATAATATTAGACTTGCGTTTATAATTTTTATTGCACTTCCAATTCTCAGATCAGTAACTCTGTATTGCATTGAAAGCCTGAGATTTTTGCATAGCTTGCGGGGGGAAGAAATCTTTCTGTACATTGCTATTATATTTATGGATATGCATAATGCTGTTGTGAGTGCAGTCGTATATGTTTTCTGTATCTGCAGCATCCAGCAAGAGGATTTTCTCAGCAGCTTGACAACATCTTCACAAATTCTGCAAGAAGGAAGAAAAAAAAAACAGAAAAGCATTTCACACTTATGTGTAGGAAGTGTGAGTATCTATATGCTTTATTTGTCATGCATTGAAAATGAGTGTCATTTCTCACCTTCGAAATCTACCGTACCATCACCGTTATTGTCCGCCTCTTGGACGACAGCGTCAATCTCTCTGTGGTTCATGTGTTCTCCCAGTAGTTTACTCATAGCGGACCTCAGCTCCTCGGTAGTGATCGAGCCATCGCCGTCCATATCAAACTGTAGATGAGGGAAAAAAAGATTTTGTGATGAAAATATGGCAAATTCGATGTCTGTTGCTTATTATTTAGCTCACTGGTTCTCAGCGGCATTTGCATTTAGCATTGTTTTTCCATGCTGCTTGTGACCTGCACCCTTGGGTCGCAACCCACCAACAGAGAATCACTGAGCTGCTTTTCATCCACAGCAAATTCAGTTCATTAACTGCAAGGGCTTCACCCTCCCCTCCACCCCATAATGTTGTGGTAACAGGTCAAATGGAGTTGACTGAAGCCAGGTGAGAGTTTCTCCACTATCTGTTTGGGCAAATCCACTAAATGGCAAGTAATCTTAACTGTGTGTCATTGTGGATCAACACGTTCTCACCTCTTTGAAAGCATCTCGCAGTTCCTTCACACCAATCATGCCTGCTGTTTCAGCCAAAAGCTTTGGGGCCATTAACTCCACAAAGTCTTCAAAGTCGACCCTCCCTCCCACTGAGAGACAAAGAAATAGCAAAAATAGATCATAATTAGATACACCCCCCCCCTTTATTTTCTTTTACTTTATGCAAAACAATCATGCCAATCAAGTACTCTGAGTAAGACAGTTTCTCATTTTTCTAAAAGCCACTTACAATTCATGTTGATGTTCTGGCCCAGCTCGATCAGTTCCATCTCGGTTGGCATATAACCCATCGTCCTCATCAGGTTTCCCAGGTCCTTACAGCTAATTAGACCATCTTTATCTTTATCAAATTCATTAAATGCCTCTCTCAGCTCTGAGAACAAAGAAACATTCATCAAGGTAAATATAAGCACTTTTTACATTCCAATAATAAACATAATGCCATGAAATGTTAATTGGAATGATTTATTTAAATAAATAAGATCCCTGCAATGTCTACCAATAATTATCTCCATACAGTTCTTAATAATAATTATTATTATTATGCAAAAAACAATTTTTTTGGAAAAATGTTTTCTCCAATATTTATTGTCGTACAGTTTCTATTGCAATAGTCCCAAAGCATTTGTTTCTAAAATAAATAAATAAATAAAATGTAAAACATTTCTGCGATTGTCAACAAATATTTATTGTCATACAGTTGCTCTTAATGAAATAATCCAGAAGCATTGGAATAGGTCTGTAAAATAAATAAATTCATAAATAAATCAATAAAATCTGCTAATATTTGTTGTCACACAGTTCTTACTGAAATACTGAACGTGGCTAATGTTTAATAATAAAGTTTTTCTAAATAAAATGACATTATTTAAAGAAATATGAGTAATATCTCTAAAGTGTTGCATACTTCAGTCTAAGCTTTGACATTAGTAGAGATCATATCCAGATATCACAGCTGACAGGTGTGTTTACCTTCAATTTCATCATCTGCCAATTCTCTGTCCTGCAAAACCAAAATGACAGGTTAAGCCTCTCAAACATGTTTCACGTTGCCTGGTTGTCTCTGTGTCCGTTTAGGGTTTTTTTAGATTAATCTAAAAGGCCTGTTTTACTCATTTTGATAATGGCAAGAATGCTTTTAAAGCAGTGCATTGTAATCTATCCCATTAAGCAGACAGTGCTCAATGGCACGTTCCTCCCATTTTCATATGAATTAGAGGGTTTGTGGGCTGAATGTGACTAAGGGTTTAGTGTGATTTAGTGGAGCTGAATACGATTACGTGTCTGCTGAATCAGGCCAAACATGGACAATAAAGTAATTCAACGCAAATCCATTAATGACAGCATTTCTGGTTTTCTTCCTATTTAGACATTTGATTCATAATAAAACTAAACTAATAATAATAATAAAAAA
>NW_015513936.1:5569-6540 GCF_001515645.1 Sinocyclocheilus grahami | reverse complement strand
TGGAACATGATCTTTACTTAATGTCCTAATGATTTTTAGCATAAATTTCTTTTTATAATTTTGACCCATGCAATGTATTGTTGGCTATTGCTACGAATATACATGTGCTGCTTATGATTGCTTTTGTGCTCCAGGGTCACAAATATGTATTGATGGATAGTGATCATAAGGTAGAGGATGGTAACAAGTGCAGTGATCTCTGCACACAGACGAGCTGTCTCTCACTGTGGAGAGACGCATGTGGGAGAAGAACAGCAGGAGAACTCAGGGATCTTCTGAGGAATACTAATGAGTACAGCTCATTCAGAGCAAAACAATGCAAGGTCTGCTCCGTGCAGTTTGATGAGAGCATGTGTTGGAACATATGGTATGACAGAACGGCTCAATTAACCCGTCTAAAAACAGCGCCACTTCTGCACACTCGGACCGCATCACAATCCAGTCCTGTGGTGTTTTCCATCTTAATGCGTCATTTGACAGATGCTTTCATTCAAAGTGTGTTACAGTCAGTTCTCAGCAGCTTATAATCAGAGATCAGCCATGATGGGGAACTGAACCAAATCTGCCCTGACTCAGCTGTTTAGTGTTTACCCTTCAACAGAGTCACTAAATCAGCTGTAACCTACCAGGCAAGCTGAGGACTTTTCCTACCAACGACTAAAAGTTCCCGTTTTGTCGGAGCGTAACAGAGCCTGTGACCTTCAGCTATACTCTATACTCAACTATACTCAAAAGCATGACGTTCACATGATGCTCCTGAAGGTTAGAGTTAATGAGTTAATGCTAACATCATTCTTGAGGTGAAGCCAACATATTCAGTCACAGCAATAAATTTAGGGCTAATGTAACTATCATCAGAAACGCAACAGTCTTCACCAAAAAATGCCAAAATAAAAGTTCAATTTAACTTGAAATTATGATGGAAAGATACTACTATTCTATAATAAAATATAATTCTCAAAATACTACTA
>NW_015513936.1:4637-4901 GCF_001515645.1 Sinocyclocheilus grahami | reverse complement strand
ATGCACAAGGGTCACTCAATAGAGTGGATGGATACATTCTCCACAGTATATCGTTCTCTGTCTGTAGGAAGTGTTCACACATCGTCCTGTTTGTGGTTAAGACTACAGACTGGTCATTTAATTGGGCTTTAAAGCATTCACTTTCCTAAGCACTAGGCAAAAATCAATACTGACTGTGACATAAATATGTGGTGATATTTCTCAAGTTTTCTAGTTTATAATATATATATATATATATATATATATATATATATCAGGGGTGTC
>NW_015513936.1:4246-4562 GCF_001515645.1 Sinocyclocheilus grahami | reverse complement strand
CATTTATCTTGTTTCAAATGTTTATTTTGTCATCATTTGCTATATCCAGCAAAGTAAACCAAAAGATTGAAGGGTGATTCTCAAAAACGTCTCTAGGTTACGTATGTAACCATGGTTCCCCGAGGGAACGAGACTTTGCATCGAGAACGCTTTGGGAACGCCCTGCGTGACCGCGTTCTGAAGCACGTGTAAAATCAGTCCAATGGAGCAGCGAGACATTACGAGAGGGGTGACGTGAGCGCCAGGAAGTATAAAAACGCATCCGGCAGAGCGCAAGTTAGCTTCGATGAAGTAGCGCCTGGAGGGATGCAGGGAG
>NW_015513936.1:0-1389 GCF_001515645.1 Sinocyclocheilus grahami | reverse complement strand
TAGCAGACACAACTTTGTCTAAAATTTTAAACATAAAAGGAAGATTTGAAATGGGTCTGTAATTTGCCAGTTCACTTTGGTCTAGTTGTGGTTTCTTAATAAGAGGCTTAAGAACTGCCAGCTTGAATGGTTATGGGACGTGACCTAAAGACAACGACGAGTTAATAATATTGAGAAGCGGTTCTTCTGCTACAGGTAACAACTCTTTTAGTAATTTAGTGGGTACAGGATCTAACATGCATGTTGTTGGTTTAGATGTAGTGATAAGTTTATTTAGCTCTTCCTGTCCTATAGTTGTATAGCACTGCAGTTTATCTTTTGGTGCGATGAATGAAGTTGAAGTATTATACGCTGTAGAATCTACATTTGTTATTGTATTTCTGATGCTATTTATTTTATCAGTGAATAAATTCATAAAGTCATTACTATTAAACTGTGAGGGAATATTTAGATCAGGTGGTGTCTGGTTATTTGTTAATCTAGTCACTGTGCTAAATAAAGACCTTGGATTGTTTTGGTTATTTTCTATGAGTTTGTGGATATGCTTGGTCCCGGCAGCTTTTAGAGCCTGTCTATAGCTGGACATACTGAGCAATTCTGCAATTCTAAAAACTTCCAAATTAGTTTTTCTCTATTTGTGCTGAAGACTACGAGCTTCTTTCTTGAGAGTTACTGTTGTGTACAGATGGCGCCTGTGTGTGTGTGGATAGGAATAAAGGAGGATGTGGACTCGTTTAGGAGGATAATCTGTTTCCTGAGCCATTGTCACTAAACGAGACACAATCTGTTTGTTAAGGGAGGGGTTGGGTCACACATGCTCTCTGAGCCTGTATTTAGCAACACAAAGCCTACAATTATTGCTGTCCATTTGTGGCTTCGCACTGTAATTTAGCTAGGAGAAATCTCCGCCAGTTGCTGCAGCTCACAGTAACAATGGCTCTGCCCTTGAAGGCTCCGTTTCCGGCTAAGATAATGCTGCTTGCTTTCCTTTTTTATGCTGCTGTCACCTCATCTGCTCCGTCTTCTGTGTCAGTGCATGACGGCAGCAAATAAAGCACCTTGGCCACGAGGCAAAATCCATGATGAAATTATGTTAAACTCCAGGGCAATCAGACACACTGAGTCGCTTCTGCAATAAGAGCCTGTTGATGGAGCAACTTGACTCACAGGACCCCAAAACAGGTCACATACAGAATCAAAGACAAGCAATCTGATCATAAAAGTTACACAGAAAGCAGGTGTGATCATGAATAAAAAAAAAATAACCCTGGGCACGACAATAACATCTTCAAATAACCTAATGTGATGAACACATACTGTATAAAATGTACATAGAGATTGAAAATGCACAAGGGTCACTCAATAGAGTGGATGGATACATTCTCCACA
>NW_015513935.1:3933-6542 GCF_001515645.1 Sinocyclocheilus grahami | reverse complement strand
CTCGGGGAACCATGGTTACATACGTAACCTAGAGACGTTTGCTTACATTACCATTAAGTTATGAGAACGTTATTTCTGAATGTTTTCTGAACATTCAAAACATCTAGTTCTTTGTGTTTTACAGTTTAAAAAAATGTTATAGAATAATGTTAAGGAAAATTCCATTGTATCATGTTGCAAACACTATGGGAGCGTTACTTTTGAATGCTCTCTGAATGTTCTGAAACAAGTAATTACTTAAAAAAAATATGTTAGACAGATGTCCAACTAAAACATTTCAGAAAAAAAAACATAAACAATGCATAAACAATGTTTTTGTGCCAACATTTTGAGAACATTATTAATGACCAGAAAGCATTGAACGAATGTTTTATTAATGTTCATAATTTTGAGAGAACCTTGCCAAAGTTCTGAGAATGTTCCCTGTTAGCTGAGAATCTCTGCCTCCACACACACACACACACACACACACACTGGTATTCCTATCATTATAGTTTCATTCCATAGATGTAATGGTTTTTATACTGTACAAACTGTATTTTATATCCCCTTACCCTAACTCTACACCTAAACCTACCCCTCACACAAAACCACAGGCATTTATAGATTTTCAAAACTCAACATTTAGTATGATTTCTAAGCTGCCATCTTTGTAGGGACATTTTGTCCCCATAATGTAGGGTATACCTGAACCACACACACACACACACACACACACACACACACACACACACACACACAATGTAGACCTAACATCATCAAACATCACTTTCCACACATGAATGTCTGAAACTCAGTAAAGTACAAACAAATACAAAGTGAACTGTGCTTGTGTCATTGAATTCTCACAACATATCCAGAGCAATTCACTCTTATTAGCATCCCACACATGCTCCTTGTGTTTATAAGCATGCAGAGCTATAATTTAATATTTCATTAGAAATGAAACCGCCAGCATCCCCCGCCCCCCTTTTCACAGACCTGTGCAGCTTCTGTACAATTTAGCCTAAACAATTAAATGAAATATTCAGGGGTAAGACCAAAAGGCCCCTAAAACATCTGAGAAAACAGGGATTATTGGACCGCTTTAAAGCAAACACATAAGACTCATTATCACTGTGGCATATTGGCAGGCTCATTTGCTTTTCACAGCGAGTGTCGGGTCCAAAAAACCCTCCCCCCTGGGATAAACCCATGTATGGGGAGCGGGGGCGCTGTGGCCCCAGCAGCAGGTGGCCCATTGCAGCCTAATGAACACGGCAATCTGTTACTATCGCCACGGCGCTTTTCACCAGACAATTAGGCGACTAAGCGTGTAATTATTCTGGGCCAACAAGAAGAGGCTCTCCTCTAATTTCATCTTTACATTTCTGTTTACTCACTCACACTGCTCTCATTAATGAGAGATTTTCCAGTCTATGCTAATTGGTTTCAATAACATTCATTTTAGTTGAAAGGGAACGATTCTGTTAATTGAAGAGTGGGAGAGGAGGGGCAAAGATATAGAAATAAATAAATGAATAAATAAAAAGAGCCTGCGTCTTTTTATTTTCGAGAGCGGCGGATGCTTTGAACGCGATCAACAGGTTCAGAGCTAATGAAATTAAGTGACGCCGGCAGCAGCAGAAAGGAAATCACAAATTAAAAGCAATTTATTTTTCACTGAAGCATGCGGCAGCGTTCAGGTGCAATTAACGCACAATGAAAAAAAGTATTCAGAGGATGGTAATAAACTCTGTGCTGCCACCGTGGACATTTGAGTTGCTAATCGTTTATGTTTTACTGAGTATGCGCACATATGTGCATGTGTGGAGGTAAGCAGAGCTCAATTTTCCTCTGTGCCAGACTTACTTACAATACGACGAGAAGTCTCTCCGTAGACCACCTCTGGTACAGCTAACACAAGATAATTTGAGATGATTTGCATACAATTTGCATGATATCAGGACACAAGCTACAAATAGGTATGAGTGTGTCTTAATTACAATGGGCTACACTTTTCAAGAAGGCACGCTTGCATTCTAATTGCGTTAGCTGCTGCTTAAATTCAAGATGCAAATTCAGTCAAGCAAAAATGTCTGTTTAGGATGTGTTCGGTGTTGTTCAGTAATTATGTTCGATTAAGCACTCTGCCATCTCTGCTCCCCTCAAGCGAAAGACTTTCAGTAAAACTACTCAACATTTAGAGACTGTTTATTTCAACACTTTTAGTAACAAGGACATTGTTTTCTTTTTTGCAAAGCATTAATTGTACAGGCATTAAATATATATAAATAGGTTCTAACGTAATTCATTGTACCTTTCCTTTCACCTTTATTCTCAGGAAAAATAAAAGGTACAAAAGCTGTCACTGGGGCGGTACTATTGAGGTACTAATATATGTACACTTTACATACTAATATGTACCTTTAAAGTACTTATATGAACCCTTTACAGGGAAATAAGGCACAAAGGTGTATCTTTTGTAAGGGTACCGCCCCAGTGACAGATTGTTTACCTTTTTTTTCGGAGAATGCATGGCTCACAAACACACACAAGGTTTATTTTATCATTTACTGTTGGAAAGAGGAGGAGAGAGAGGGACACTTAATTAAAAAATGCCATAATTT
>NW_015513935.1:0-972 GCF_001515645.1 Sinocyclocheilus grahami | reverse complement strand
ATAGATAGATAGATAGATAGATAGATAGATAGATAGATAGATAGATAGATAGATAGATAGATAGATAGATAGATAGATAGATAGATAGATAGATAGATAGACAGACAGATAGAGATGTTATTTGTGCTGAAAATAACAGGAAGCTTGTAATCAGAGACATGAGAGCACTCAGTTTGAAGCAGGAAGTTACACAGTTAGTGACTTTCTAGATGTGAAAATAGGGATGAACCATATCACACTCTTTCTAACTAAACAGTTGTGGTCAGGCACAGATTCAAGTGCATTTCTCCTGAGGCCACACATTTTGAAAGGGCTTGAGTTTAAGTAATACTTCTAGTTTAGGAGTGGAGTTCTCTGCATTTCTGTGGACCATCCAGATGATGAAATGATGAGTGTTGAATACTGGAGGCCTGAGGCTCAATTTTTGACTTTCAGGCACAGTCATTTACTTGAATCAAGAGAAATGATTTCTGAGAAATGAATCCGCTGTGAAGGCAAGGCCTGTTTCACGCATACAGCACCGTCATTGGGATTTCACACTGAGAGACAGTGTCTCTTCTGCATGATACGCACAGGAAATAAAGTTATTTCTGGGTTACAGCAAGTATTTTCTTTATAAGCATCTTGAAGCATTATAAAATAGTATGTTGATTCTGACAAAGTGCACATGTATAGTTACCAAATAAAATTGTTGTTATTATTATTATTATTTTCTACAGGCCTTCCTTCTTCATTCTCTCACACAAGTACACATGCTCTCACGGGTAATGTTTAGTCTAAAGGCCTGTTCACATAAAGACAAACGTTCAGTTGCAGAAATTTCGTGTTAAACAAATTTGAATGGACTGCTATTAATACAGTTGTTCAACCTGACATAAACATTCTCATGCAATCAATGCCAATTCTGGTGACATGCCACTACTGTTACTCAAAACTACGACTCTTTTATGAATACTGTGAATTTGGATACTA
>NW_015513934.1:5085-6546 GCF_001515645.1 Sinocyclocheilus grahami | reverse complement strand
TATATATATATATATATATATATATATATATATATAAATGGTGTAGGATTTTTCAACTAAACAATTTACACTCAGAGACTGCTATACTAAATTACTGCTAAATAATTACAAAGAAACGACAGTAACACATTGAATTGAACTTGAACATTTTAAGACAATGTGTTTCTTATTCATATTATACATGCAAATGTACAGTTTCATAATGTATGGAGTTGGGATCTAGGCTACATCTGTTTTTTTTCTCTTTTGGACCTAAAATATTTCCTTAAAATACTCCCTGAGATTTAAAGTAAATATTTCAATAACTATAATACATAATAATAATAATAATATTACATTTCATGATTTAATTATTAGCTTTTCACCAACAGTTTGGGAAACCCTTTCATGAAGAGCAATATTTTCTTGTAGATTATTTAGGAACAATGCATGAGCAACATTTGTTACTCTATAAAACACAGCTGTCTCATCTGAACTGTAACTTCATCATTCCTTTCCCTTAGTTGGATGGATGGGAATGTTGGAATTCACTGGCACACGCACACACACACACACACACACACGATCGTGACACAGGCACGTTTTACAGACATGCTGAGTCGGAGATAGACGGTCAGGAGTGTATCCTCACGCTGGTGTTAATGAAAGCTTTGATGATTTCGATCCCATGAATGAGCCAAGTGAAATAACTATGAGCCCCAGGCATGGCAGTTTTGATACCCGAGTCATTTCAGCTTCCATACAATGTACAATGTCACAAAAACAGTGAAACTTTCTTATCCTTAACTCACAAGTTGTGTCAATAGTAATATATAATGTTCTTCAGTGGCTTTACTTTCTCAGGTGATCAAACAATTCAATGCAACTTAGAGCCATTTGGGTCCAAGGGACATCTTGTGACTTCCCCCTCCCTTCTGTCCATCTCTCTGGTTGGCCTCTCAGTGTGTTTTGGCCTATATATTCAGTCATGAAAACAGCTCTAAAGATTACGCAATGTTCAGAGCGAGGCTCGGAGGAAAGAAACACATGATGAAATGCCAAGTTATGTTGAAAACAAGCCACGTGATAGAGGAGGAGCAGAGGGTACTCTAGGTTGACAGAGTGGGGTCTTCGCAAAAGGGTCCAAATGGTATTCTAACTCTCCATTGGGTAGGAATGCATAACAGAGTCAATAACAGCAGCACACACATGTACATCCCAAAGAGGGTGGGATCTGATTGGTGAGGTTCTATGGGTGTGTTAGGAAAAGTAGGCTCATGTCTGGTTGTTCTGTATAAGAGAACTAATCTGCATTTGAATGTACAGTGCAAGAACATATGTGACGTTTTTGTTGGGGAGGAAAAGTGAGGAAAGTGGAGAAAGTGAAAAAGAGAGGTGTTTGTGTGTGCGATGACAGTGAGAGTGTGTGTGTTTGGAGAGGGAGATAAAGACAGACGAGTGTGTGTGTGTGTGTGTGTGTGT
>NW_015513934.1:0-1318 GCF_001515645.1 Sinocyclocheilus grahami | reverse complement strand
CAATGACATACAGACAAGCGGAAGTGGGTTTAATTTCTCAACCACATACATAAATAGTCAAATATAATCTGTAAGTTAAAGATTATAACAGCTCAACAGAACAAAAGGAATGATTCAGAACAAATTTGGAAAAACAAAAATAATTGATAATACTGATTTCTAATAAAAAATACTCTGCATATGCCTACACATGAGAATACTGAGAGATGTACACGTCTCTCCCTAAATAGAATATTACAGTACATTAAAAGTGTATAAAAATAAAGTCTTTAAAAGTTTGCTTTCTGTTTCATCTGCTTTTAAATTGTAAATTTGCATGGTTCTGATCTGTCTGGAATGTAAAGGTCCGCTCTCTTTTTCAGTGGCAAATCCGTGATGTCATCTCTTTCTGTTAAGAGAAATAAACACTGCATCAGTATGACATAAACCATTACTTTGTTTCAAATAAAAACTACCTGGCTGCCTTTCTTCTGGTTTCTTTTTCATTTATAGAAGGAAACATGTTTAAAAATGTGAAATACATGAAGATCATCTTCCCTGTGTTTGTATATACTTTACAGATGTAAAAAATGTGGAAACACTATGCAAACAGCCACAAGCTCCTGATGTCAGTAACAGGACCTGCGGGTGACACCTGATCCCACGGCACCAATTCAACTGTGACTACTGAGATAATGAACTGCTGCGTCTATAGACGAAGGGTTTTTCTGCATTAGGAGCTCAGACACTCATTAAATGATAAGAGGCTGGAATATCAAACCCGCTGACTCATCCTGTCCTAGTGTGGCCCTACCAATTAGCAAAGCTATTATAAAATGGGCTTGTTAACTACTAATCATGACATGAAGCATTAGCGCTTGTTTCTGTATCAGTCGCTCTTTGTTTCTCGCTTTCTGCCCTCATTAGGTTATGGAAAATCACTCTGACATGTTTTTAAATCCACACACACATAAAGAGACGCTTGCACATATAAATACTATAGTTATAAAATAATAAAAATGTTTCCTGTAGCATTTTACTGCACATTGATTATAATATAATATAATTTTTGTCAATTGCTATCTTTAACCCATACACTTACCAGAGGTTCCAGCTCTTTGTGGTCTATGAGGCTTAATTCAGTAACAAAGTAATAGAAATGTTTGTAACAGGTGTTCACGTGGGCCTCTGCTCCCATCTGGCTCACGCGGTCAAAGTGGTGGATGTAGACATGGACAAAGACTCGGAACAAACGAGACAAGATCTTCTTTGCTACCTGCATGAAGGTCTTAGGGAATGGCGTACCTAAAAAAGAAACACCATATGAAAATGAACAACC
>NW_015513933.1:3388-6548 GCF_001515645.1 Sinocyclocheilus grahami | reverse complement strand
TTTTTTCATGTCCATGGGTTGAAGCGACTCCAATAAAATTATATTTATCCCCTGGAATGTGAATTTTAGCAGGGGAACCCCACCAAAAACGTGTATTTTACCCCCCAAATACCAAAAACGCGATTGGGCTAGTTTTGGGCTAGTTTTGAGTAGTGATTGTGCGGGTTTTCTTGTGAAAACCTGCCAACCCTGGGTACATGCTTAAAAATAAAGTTTCCAAAATTGGGGGTTTGCAGCAATGCCACAGAAGAACCATTTTTGGTTCCCTGAAGAACCTTTAAGTGAATAGAGCATTTTAAAAATCTAAAGAACCTTTTTTTCCTCTATAAAGCACCTTTTGTTTAATGGAAAGATTCCATGGATGATAAAGGTTCTTCAAGTTTTGTGTGAGTACGAACCATTCGGATTTTCTTTAGAAAATAGTTTTTAATATTCACTCACTTCTTTCACAATGTCTTTTGTAATGAAAAAGTACTAGATCAATATAAATACAGCTTTTTCAATATTTACCATATTCAAATGAAAAATGTCTCTATAGTCATTATTATGTTTCACATTGCAAGCTTTACATGTGAATCACTGACTTGTTTTGCCCATTTCTGTCCATGATTTGAACTGTACAGGATGGTTGCCTTGCCAAGTGTCTCTTGCAGTAATGCAAATCTGCATATTGATATGAAGAATTGTGACAAATTGTCTGAAGAATGATTCTGCATATGAAAGCGCCATAAAGCCATTCTGATGGATCTGGGGGCTTTGCTCACTGACCCCATCATCTGTAGGGCAATGCTTGCCTGATGTAATTGTCTAAAATACATCATCACTCCATATTTATTCCAGCTCTGTTGCTCTGTGCCACACATCACCAAAACAGTGTGGATCACTGCAGTCCTGTCGACCCTCAAAGAAGAGATGGATGGATTCATATGAGCAGGTAAAAACTCACACTTCAACAGAGGCATAACAAGAGACTAGGCCTGAAAAAGAGGCAATCTTTTATTCATTGAATTGTATTTTGCATAACGTCAGGTTCTGCATGAAATAGTGATATTCCACTGTTGTCATTTTTTTCTGAATATCAAAGAAATTTTATGTCATGATCCAGTTTACAAACCCAAAGCTATCCAGACCAAAGCTAACAAATCCCTGTCAAGTTTGTTGACGTTTTTTATATCCTGTAGTGTATACAGTGCATCCCCAAAAACATCTTCCATTTAAAATGAGTGAGGAATAAGTGACTGAAAGTCAATGAAATTATTTTATATAATACAAATAAATTGATAAAAATGATAACGTTTTATACGTATATTTATTTACATTTGTGTGTATTTATATATATTTTATTAATCTGTAAAACTGACAACCCTGTTATTGTCAGCCCTGTTACATCATATTATAATATACACTAAAGGTTTAATTTTTCTACTTGAGATGGAACAATGCAATTTATTAACACAACACACATTATTGATTTTACAGAATGTGTAAACTTGTACAAAAAAATTGCTCTTTTAAAGATCAGACTGTAAAAGGCAACTGTATTATAGATTAATCCAATTCATTTTTGTCTGTATTGGAAGCCAATGGCCTGATTACCTATAGAAATGCAGTACAGCTGACACATATTCATTATTCATGAGGTTTGGGCATTTCGTATTCCTTTTATTTTGTTTGTGATGCTTTATATTCACCCACTCACACAGGAAATATGAAACAAGATATTGATTCAGACAGATTTCATGGGACAGTATGCAAATGAAACAAGCATCAGTCAAAAGACACCAACATGTATTTTGCCAGTTAGGAAGGAGCCACAGCAGCCTGTGAGATTCCTTAATATGTAGCCCAGTGAATAAATAAAAAAATGATAGTGCACCAGACTGATTAGTGTCACAGAGGTCACAGTGGGTTGTGGGCCAAAGACAACTTATTTATGCTCAGTGGGTGTAATAGTGTTATTTATTTATTTAAAGGTGACTTACAGTAACCATCTCTATATAGTTTTATGGTGGAAACACTTTGACTGATATTTTCCCATAGAGCCAAAACATTGTCTTGCAAAGACAGTTTTAATGAGGAAGAAATGACCAGAGGCGAACTATATCCAAAAATAAATAATAATATAATAATAAAAAAAGAAGACTATTATGCTGGACTACTGTATCTGTGTTTGTAAATATGGTAGATGTCCGGCTCATAAATTTGCCTGGCAGAAGGAATATGACTGTATGCCTTAAAGCATTGTAAGTCTTAAATGAAAAGGGCTCTTATAGTGAGTAAGCATGGACTTGGATTTCAAGGTGAATATATTTCTACACTTCATACAAAATTTTTCAAGACTGTAAACACTGTGTACAGTGTTTCTCTTAAATAAGAGCTTGCTTCAAGAACATTAATGTACCAAATAAAATCCTCATATATAGATGCAAGATTCAAATTGTGCTTGCAGAACAAGTGCTCTGACTCATCTTTTTGTGTGGTATGTGTCAATACAGTGGATGTGTCTACTCTGTCAAACTCTACCATAACCACCTGGTTGACAGTATACTGTATGCTTTAAATAAACTGAAATAATTCTCAGCTATTCTCAAAAAATGTGATATTGTATATGTTATTATATCAAATATCTACTGTTAATTTAACATGTAGGGTCATGTTAGCTAACACATTAAAAATCAATAATGTGCAGGGAATGATTTTAGGGTTGTAATTTATGCTGTTATCACGCAGCTCCTCTGTTCCATCCTTGTTGCTGCGCTAAAAAGTAATGAACTGAAGTGCCTGTGCACTAAATCATTTTTGACAAGTCAATTTCCTTTAATTCACCTCTTAAATGAAGATAAACAACTTGTGAGTTGTATGGAATTTGTAGCTTAAGTAAACAGGGCTGAAACCGATCTGCATAACAGCAACAAACTGAAAAGGGTTTTTCGGTGCAAAGCTTGTCAGTGACACTAATGCATAGGAGTGAATGGATGAGGGATACTGAGACAGAGAAATACTCTTTTTGAGGTCTGGAGGAAGTTTATCCAAAATCCCATCTCTCATGGATGAAGCCTTTTCACAGATCAGGGCTTTTTTGACCAAGGAGCAAAAGTTCAGAGCCCATCATTCCAATTTGTGCTGTGATAGCAGACAGTGCTTTTATTTGAATGAGTTC
>NW_015513933.1:2535-3324 GCF_001515645.1 Sinocyclocheilus grahami | reverse complement strand
TACATTGTAAATTATTTATTGCTGTTTTGCTATATATATTGCATCATGTCGCTCAAAATACCTGTTTAATAATTTAATTTAAAAATGGAATAAATTAGGAGTCAAGACACTCAAGCTCAGAGAATCATTTTACTTTTCTTTCTTTAATCGTTTGGAGTCAGACTAGATGATTCAGTGATTTTTTTTTAACCTAAAAGTCACTCACTGTATCATTAAAGCAGTGAGGCTGTGTCCAAAATCACACACTCTCTGAGTAGGTACTTCTTTTGAATATGTTCTCTTTCTTAGAGACTGTTAAAAAGTACATAATATATAGCGTGAGTGTGTGTACTATGAATGTAATCTGGACGTACTACATTCATCAAGAAAAGGAAACAGTAAACAGTATTCAGCAGTATTCGTCCTTAATAAAATACTGTATTAATACTGAAACATTATACATAAAACCTACATTTCCAGCAAGATTCTGAAGTGTGCATCCAATGATCACTTTACTAGTCTATATGCCATGCGGCCATAGGAGAGCATGACAAATGTACACACGTTCATAGAACCTACCTTTTTAATGGTCATTAAGTAATTACTTATTCAAAGGAAATACCTACTCTGAGAATATGCAGTTTCTTTACCTCTTAGTATCAAAGGTAATTTGATACCTTTGTAATTTGATACTTTGCTGAGTAAGCCAAGAAGATCATGTGTCAGAAAAGCTGAGACTGGAGAAAGTGAGCAGTTCTCTTGCACCTGGTTGATTTTTGGCCTAGGAACTTTTCTTTTAGACTTTTCAGC
>NW_015513933.1:0-1788 GCF_001515645.1 Sinocyclocheilus grahami | reverse complement strand
TCAATGTTACCCCCTGGAACAAAAGTTTTTTTATTTCCACATAATCTGATTTCAAGGGCATTCGCTCCTTTTCATTACCTAGTGCATCACCACTGGGGAATCATGTCAGCGTTCCTATTTACATCTCCCTGTAGAGAACACCACAACATGGAGATTGAATGGTTGCAGGGGTGTATTGTGGAAGTGAAACTCCTAGAAATCCATTGACTTGCCCCATCATGGGACCAGAGGCCAGGATCCACTGCTGTGGTTATCAAACTGCGGAGATCCTCATTCATGTGGAATGCATGTTAAGCTACGTTTGTTTACACTTATTACAGCATATAATTATAATTTACTTGACCCATTTTCATTTTGAGAACGTTGACTTCACTACATTTCAAAGCATTAAATATCTTACATTTTACTCCATACATATGCGGAGTTGTTAGCATGCTTAAGGCTGTGTTGTTTCATTTGTTACCTCACACTTTAATTAAGTAATTTTAATTAATATTGAAGTTTGATCATGAATGGAATTTTTTTTTATTAATGAAAAGCAAAATTTGCAGATTATGCGTCCATTTGCTACATTAATCAAAATGTCTATTTCTGCGTTGCACAGAAGAAAGCTGTACAGGTTTGAACTACATGATGGTGAGTAAATGACAGAATTTCTTTTTCAGGTGAACTATTTTGTCAAACTTTATTACCATTCAACATGCAACTGGAGTTCAATGGGGATTTTACTTCTAATCTCATGTTTATCTTGTGAAATATGATTTTTAGTCTTAAACAACCCTCAGTTTTTAAATTGTGAAAAGACAAACTGAGTCTATTAGGTCTCCTGAAAAATACTGCAGATCTTTACCCGAAAAACCTTGTAAGTCTAAGAGGAGCTCCTAGAGATGTAACAAAATGAAGTATTGATTGCTTGTCAGAAGAAAGAACACAATAATTTGTCTTCACTGAGAGGCAGGAACAAATCTTGAGAATGCAGGCCAAACAAATGATGGTGTGTTTGTCTGAAATAACTCTAGTGTGTGCCGCGAGGAGGTGAATAGTGAAATAGTGAGGAGAAAAACTGTCTGCAAACCATCTCTTGCACGAGACATTCCTCTTGGATAGGAAGCAACAGAACCGTCCACAGTTTGCTGTGAATGTATTTCCCCACATCTCTATAAATAATTGTTTATTGATCATTGAAGGAACTGTATGATTTATGAAACTGCTAGCCTAGACAAAACCCTCCATTATTGGGTCAGTATGATTAGTATTTCAGAGCAGGGTGAAAATGCAGTGCCACGTCTGGCAAGAAATTTAATCATTTTCTGTCATTTACTCAGCACATTATTTAAGAGACTGCTGCAAGAGGATCCTTGACTGCTTTATGCAGGGACTGTGTTAAGGGGGAAGTCAAAACTTTAATAAAGCTGGCACAAATAAACATTTAAAGGGCTAGCTCAATTAAAATTTAAAAATGTGTTATTAATTATTTACCTTTCTTCTGTGAAATACAAAAAGATGAATTAGGAAGAGTCGTACACTGCCTTAGGAAAGGCAGACAGGTTTGGAACAACATGAGGGTGAGAAAATGATAACAGAATTTTCGTTTTTTTCAACACAAGTCACCATTAATTTTATATAAACTCTTATCAAGAAAGATGTTTCATAAGGCAGAAACTTCATACAACTTGTATTAAGGTGACTCAAAGGTGGTGTTCAATTTCCCATATTTCTCAGCTGTGAAAGAAAGCAGAGATATAGCAGCAGGCAGCGATCAGAGTTCTTTTCTTTCTTTCTTTCTTT
>NW_015513932.1:6037-6551 GCF_001515645.1 Sinocyclocheilus grahami | reverse complement strand
AAATAAATGCTTTCTCTAGTTCATGTTGGCCACAATTATTGCAACATCCTTTTCCCAAGATAACAGAGTTTTCTCCTATAATGCCTGAAGGGTTTGGAGAACACCTGATAAGAGATCATGTATGTATGTGTGTGTAATACATAATAGTTAAAGTATGTGTGTGTAAACTATGTATGTGTGTGTAATGCATAATAGTTAAAGACACCTAATATAAAGTGTGGCTATTTTTTCTCCATTCACTCCAATGTACAACATGATCGGACCGCACACTTGTGTCCTCATTCATTCTCGTTTTTGACAGGTCATTTTTTGCTTCGACATATTTCCTCATTAGCACAGAGAACGTCAAGAATAATTAGTCGGCCAGGTGCTCAAATCCACACCAAAGAGCTGCGTCACTCGATCTGCAGTTTGCTCTCTTTCTCTCTCTCACACACACACACACATTCTGTTAAATCGTGTACAGAGGTTGTGCCAATCAGAAGTGTCTCCACGGGCATAGGCGTTTACAGCA
>NW_015513932.1:1452-2750 GCF_001515645.1 Sinocyclocheilus grahami | reverse complement strand
CCTGAGCTGCTTCATGTTTTATGTAGGCTATAATATCTGTAATAACATCTCAGTGGGCTGGAGGTAAATTACTTAGCAGATGAGACAATCATATCTCCAAACAAATAAAACATCACACTTTATATTTTACCTCAGGGAGCAATATTCAGCAAAACCATTTATCAGAATATCCTCCGAGATCTGCGGCTGATGATAATGGCTGCTTCTGGGAAGAACATAAAACTGTACGTGCTGTACGGTCACGAAGGATGATTTGAGTCCATTTCAACCTCAATAGCGGCCGAACACATTTATACTGGCAATGTTCAGATCTGACTTCTACTCAGATACTGCTGGCATCCGTATAGAGAGTCTGTAGGATGAGAGCCAGGCAGAAATACCCAGAAGAGCTGAAGAACGGGCTGACTCATACTACCTAGTGAATCGGACCATAATGAGAGGCTAAACTACATCTGATAAAAATCCTGTTTAATAAATCACAGGCCTATACTGTCTAATAAGATACAGCAGAAATAGATTAACATTAAATCAAGTAACTTCAGCACATAATTCAGCCCACGGGTTGTGCTCGCTGATGTGTTATTACTTTTCTAAGTAATCAGGCTTATGGAATCTGTTCTCCAGAATATCACGGACTTGGCGGTTGTTTTAGCAGTATGCAACCACCAAAAACAGCCTAGAGTAGTAACCAAATATCAACATGCTAAAAAGCATTCGCAACACATCTGCATAGGAGCGCCCTGGCAACAGAAACCATTTTTTCCAGATCATTTTTCTTGAATGCAAGCTGCGAAAAGGACTCATTTAGAAGTCGACATTATGATGCACAAAAACCATATGATCACCTATATTTAAATACAGCTTTCCTGAATGGCAACGCCAATTATTTGAACTGTTAAAATGTAAACGTGTAGCTTGAATGCAATGTAAGTTGCTTTGGATTAAAGCATCTGCTAAATACATAAATATGGAAGGATAATCAATTGCAAATTGTATTTTCATTTGCGTATTCCATATGTGGATGCATAAATTGTGACCACCCAAATGCAGCTGCTAAGACATGGGAAATACAGTTGCAAATGTACTTTGCTTTTCCATTTTCCATTTGAAATGTCACAAAAGTGAAAACGCAAACGGTAATGCAAGATTTGCAATTATGTCACATTTTATGCATCCACATATGGAAAATGCAAATGAAAATACAATTTGCAATTCCTTTTGAAAATTGTCTGAAATATCCTTCCATACATAAATGTAGACTAGTCTAAACGTGGTCTAAATGTACATACAATAATAAT
>NW_015513932.1:0-261 GCF_001515645.1 Sinocyclocheilus grahami | reverse complement strand
CTGTCACTCTCAATCAAAGAGGCTTTTCATTTCTTCTGAGCATCCAGTGGATGTCACCTTCTCCTCTCTTCTCTGTTTGCCTGCGTACCTTTCATTTCCAGCACATAAACACATGTATGACCCCATGACACAAGTGCTGCAAGGTGGATGGTAATTCATTTTTCTCTCTTGATTTTCTCCTATCAAGGATAAATCCGTTGCTCAGCTGGGCTCTTTGTGCCTCGTTCTATGCCAAACGCCACATCAAAGAGGAACAGAGGA
>NW_015513931.1:6234-6552 GCF_001515645.1 Sinocyclocheilus grahami | reverse complement strand
ACTCATCCGATCACATCCGCTGGAGACAGTAATCGCAGGTGCAGTCTGTTGAAACTGACCGCTTGTTACTTGAGAGACTGACATTAACAGCGGCTTTGAAACTGGCTGAGATTCTGATAGGTTCAGAAACCGGTCTGATATTAGGAGGTAAACACTGATTGTATGTGCATTTGGTGATGAAAAGCGTTCAGAGAGTGTTTTATTTAATTATATTGTAGAGGTATAATTTCCATCTCCTCTGCATCATAATGAATGCTACTATATATATATATATATATGTGCATATAAGAGCCGCTACACACAATCCACACAGACACC
>NW_015513931.1:0-2960 GCF_001515645.1 Sinocyclocheilus grahami | reverse complement strand
CACACACACACACACACACACACACTCACACACACACACACACACACACACACACACACACACACACACACACACACACTCACACACACACACACACGCATCTGTAATCTTACCCAGCATTCCCTGCCGTGCTTCCTCAGACTGCCCAGTGTTCGCTTTCTCTCTCGTAGTCTTGATATTCAGAGCTGCTGTTTCTGTGTCCATGTTTAATGCAGCGCTGCATACACTCACCTTCAGAAATACTCTATTCTCTTTGTGTCTGTGTCAGTTAAAGGAGCTGCTTAACCCACAGAGCACGTTCACTAAATAAATCAGAGAAACTGTTTATAGATGTTCATTGTTTATACAAGGTTTGTGGTTTTTGCTACCATTTCATCATATATATCAAATTTGACATACATATACTTGCGTACAGTTTCTTCAAGCTGATTTTCCCACAATTTAGCTCTACTTAATGCAGTTTGAAGGTTAGTTTATCACTTATTCTCAACCAAAATCAACGGCAGTGGAAGTGACTTCATGCTCAGTTCTTTAATTCATAAGTCAGAACAGTTTTGTTTTAGAACAGAAAAAAATCTCTGATTCGTAAGTCAGAACTGTATGCATGCCCAACAGCAAGAGTGTTTCTTTCTAGTGTCTACATCTGTCATCAAAATATCGGTCAACAATTTATTTTATTAAAAGTGATTTCTTGATAACAGGAAAGTAGAGATGATTGAAATATAAAATGGCTCTGGACTGCTGGCATGATGGATGATTTTATGACTCCTAAGAGCTTGACTATTTTGCTGCTTTAGATAAACCGTACCTGTAAAACTGACATAAACAGGGTCGACACATGTCACAATCTCAGTGACGGCACCAGCAACATTATGGTCTGTCTGTTCTGGGCACTGATCCATGTCTTCTCACACGGGTCAGCCGCGATATGCCTCGTTAAACACACACACGCACACACACACACACACACACTGATTTGTCCAGGCAGCAGCACGTTCCAAACAAACACACACTCAGCTCTGTGCTTCAGAAGATCCTGCTTCAGGTCTGATCGCGTGACTCCTGAGCAGTGACCCAGAGCCAGTGCGACCGAGCGAATGAATCAGGTGTCAGTGTGTCTGTGATGCCCGTTATCATCACCATCCATTCGCATCAGAGAACCAGGTTTGCAGCCTCTTGTTCTCGGTCAGAATAACCTGAGACCTGCCTCAGACTTCAAGGCTTTCGTGAGCGGTTTTACTGAAGATGTGGATGTGTTCTCCCCCAGATCCTGACGTATTTATGCACAGAAGTCTTTATGATTTTCCAAGAGACGGATGGAAAGAGTCTTTCAAAGAGGAGGCGACAGCAGCATCTCTTCTCCTCTTGTCATGATGAAGGAAGCTCTCGAGAAAGCAAACACTTCTCGTATCTGAGAGCTCCAGCTCCGAGAGGCGTGCTTTAGTTCGACTGACACGCTTGGCATGAGGAAAACCGAGATCATGCATTACAGATGCTGTTGGAGCGCTCAGCGCCTGATCCACGGGACGGTCAGAGCTCCTCTGAAGACGCTCGCATCTATATGAGTGAGAGAACAGATGGAGGTTATGAGTAAGTTCTCATTTCTCGAGCAGTTAATCGTCCTTGAGCTGCGGGCACATTTACACACCTGAACTGTTTCCAAAGTCAAGCTGTATGATGGTAATAGATAGTTTTTTGTGCTGGGCAGGACTGCACAGGTCAGCAGCGCTGTGCTTTTGGCTGTATGTTGTGTTCACCACGTGTGCAAACACGCAACGCTTCCCCGCCAGCTCTCTGACATCAATCACCTTTAATGAAGCCTTCTGATTCTGGTGAACCTGGAGTCAGTTGACCAAATGCCACCTTCAGCCCTGGCATCTGTTCCTCAGACCTGCTGCAGTTTAAGGGTCCTGATGCCCCACCCCTTTCACTGACCACACCCACATTAATCATTGACCCACCTCTCCTTATCTCTGATCACAACCATATCATTTCATGCCACACCCTAACTCTCTGGCCCCGCCCACATTGTTATATGACTAACCCCCTTGCTCACTCTTTGGCCACGCCCACAGTATGCCCCACCCCTCTTTCGGTCTAGTCCCGCCCTCATCAATCCATGCCCCACCCCTCCCTCTCTCTGATCCCACCCACATCATTCCCTGTTCCTCCCTCTCTCTTTGGCCCCGCCCACCTCTTTCCCTGCCCAGCCACTGGATGAGATGCTGTTGTATGAACAGAATCATGCACCGTCAGTTGATCCAATCCGATCTGTTTGCAGAGATGTCATCACTCATTCTTAAATGGAGGAGCCAAAAACAGTGTTTCAAACTCCAGCAGTTGTTTTCAACTTTAAAAGTAAGCTGTATCAACGATGCATGTGCTCATATGAATGACTGGCGCAGTGAGACGGGTCACTTGAAGCACATGTGAAGCGCAGTGACAGTGAGTGTCCAGTCATCAGCGCTTTACGTGCTTTATCCACATGCTGTGCTGCGTGTAGTTACTAAATCACCAGCACTCATCCGATCACATCCGCTGGAGACAGTAATCGCAGGTGCAGTCTGTTGAAACTGACCGCTTGTTACTTGAGAGACTGACATTAACAGCGGCTTTGAAAATGGCTGAGATTCTGATAGGTTCAGAAACCGGTCTGATATTAGGAGGTAAACACTGATTGTATGTGCATTTGGTGATGAAAAGCGTTCAGAGAGTGTTTTATTTAATTATATTGTAGAGGTATAATTTCCATCTCCTCTGCATCATAATGAATGCTACTATATATATATATATATATGTGCTTACATGAGCTGCTGGACACAATCAGCACACAGACGCCGCTGATGAAGCAATCAGACATCACCTCCCTCTCACAGTCATTTACTAACACAGCTTTGTTACCAGCAATCAGGTACCACACACACACACACACACACACACACACACACGCACACACTCAC
>NW_015513930.1:6105-6552 GCF_001515645.1 Sinocyclocheilus grahami | reverse complement strand
CATCAATGGAAATCTTTTTTATTCAGCTTTCAGATGATGTCTCAATTTAAAATAAAAAAAGACTCTTATGGCTGGTTTTGTGGTCCATGGTCACATATAACAATTCAATTTATCAATTGAATAAAACATTAAAAAAGTAAAACAATTCTAATGATTTTTTTTTGTCGAAAAGGTGCATTGCCATCTTGCTCTGACCACAGTAACTTAAACACATCTGATGTTGTAATTACATCAACTCATAAATACAAACTTCCCAGTACGTGAACGTACCATATGTTTGAAATAGTATACTAAACGTACAACTTAAATTCGTATTAAACAATTCTAAAGTGTACTTTATAATTTAGTGTGTACTACTTTGTATTTTATATGCAAACTTTAAGCATCCAGAAAGCCACATACTGTCAAAGTATGTACTGCTTATTAATATGTTCTATAAGGTGTGCA
>NW_015513930.1:3827-4494 GCF_001515645.1 Sinocyclocheilus grahami | reverse complement strand
TGGTGGGGCGACTGGAGTGTGTACACAGTGTCAAATTACAGTGCTGGGGTTCTCTGTTTGAATGGCGTGAGCTTTTTTATTGTCCTTAAAATGAAAATGGTGGCCTACTGAAAGGACCTTATCAATCAACAGCTGAAATTGCCAGTTCATACTGGCAGACTGGTAAATAAGTGACTTGGAAATGATGTCAGAGTACATTCACCTTATTAGTCTACAAATTCAGATTGGTTTTCACATGGATTTGTGTACTTACAGTCCTCAGACTTAGAGCAGGACTCTGGTGTGTGGGCTCTGTCGGGTCTTTCTATCCTGAAGTTTGGAGTAAATCTGCAAGGCTTTATTCTTCCTCTCCTCTGTCTTCTTCCTCTTCCTCTTCTCTCTAAGTCTGTCGGACCTGTTTCTGTGCTTTTCAGCATGGTCACTGGTTCTGCATTGCGGGACCAGTATGGTCCACCCGTTTGTTGGGCTTTCTTTAATTTAGCAGACATAAAACCATATAACATGCATATTAGATTGTTACTTGTGATTAGTGACCTAATATAAATTAATATAATATATTAAAATTAAATAAATGTAAGAATAAATATAAATTGTTAAAAAAATTACATGTAATTTAAAAAATATATAATATAATATAATATAATATAATATAATATAATGTAATATA
>NW_015513930.1:1701-2724 GCF_001515645.1 Sinocyclocheilus grahami | reverse complement strand
ATTTTTAATTAGATAAGAATAATATGGTTATACATGTATAATAATGTGGTTATAAAAGAATAAATGTTACACTAATAAATATCAACAGATTTTATATTAAGGACATTGTAGATAAAAATAGATCAAATAATTTGTTTTCTCTTCATAACTTTAATCATTTGTTTTCCCACTATAAGTAATTTTATAATACTGTTTGTGATTATTAGATAAGATACATGCAATATTTTTGTTTACTTTTGTACCATAAACAGATATTTCTATATACAGCATGGAGGAAGTCAAATGTCTCATGGCTGGACACATAATTTCTTCCTTGTAATGGTTGTGTCCCCATCAAAAGACTATGTATACTATGTATACTTTGATCATTTATCAGTATTATACACAGTTACACAGTTTACATATCTATAGATATTGCTGATAAGAGCAGGTATCTCTGCTTCTGTCTCAGTTCTGATCATATAGGCTAATACTGCTATGGATCGCTCACCTTGGCAGATGCCGATACATCACACTCAAGATTTAATGGTGTGAAAACACCAGCCATATTTTATGGTTTTGCAAAACGGGCAAATGAGACGTGAATAAGGACAGTTAAGCACTTGCTCGGCTCTAAAAATGGGCCATAATGGATCTGTGATCAGCTCTGTGCAACGTGAGAGCACTGACAACGAGGCACCTTTGCATAAATCCTGCAAGGGCAAACGGGTTTACATAGTTTATGATTCATAGTTTATGATCCACAGACTGTTGGTCCTTGTAATCGGAGTCCGCAGCCCAAACTTGATGATGGAAAGTTTTATGTTCATGCAAATTTTATTATCAGCCAGTCAAGGAAAGCCATTTGTTGTTTTGTTTAAAAAAAAAAATTCTGGCAAGACTTCACACGTGAGATCAGAGAAAGTCAGGCTGTACTTCCCACTGGAAAAAAACAATTTTTTTAAAACCACATTTGAATTGTTAATTAATCATATTAGTGACTTTTCTGGCCAATGACACTGATTAAAATTAGATTTGAGAAAA
>NW_015513930.1:0-648 GCF_001515645.1 Sinocyclocheilus grahami | reverse complement strand
CGATCCTGCTTCGAACATGGCTAATCTCTCCTTCCCCATCTCTTTCATTCACGCCCTTAATCTGTTCGCCAGCGCCTGGTGTCTTCCAGAACAATCTGCCTAGGTCAGTCCGGCTTAGACCCTTGTTTTTGTCCGGGATGATGGCACATTCATGTCCCTCTGTGACATCTTCAGTTTCAGCTGAATGCTAAAGACTATAATAAACACTTGCAGGGGTCGCCCGAGTGACCAGGAGAAAAGCAACAGTAGCCATTCCGTCACAAAAAGGGATTAGGACACCTATGAATTAATTACGAGCCGGGAGCACAAAAGAGTGGTCAGGGAGCCGACACTGGTGGGAATCGGACTGTGTCATGTGTCATTTTGAACAGTGACCGAAACACCTTTATTAGTGGGTGCGAATCATTATTTGAAAATCAATAGTTTCTTTGAGCTGATGAATAATTGATGGTGTCTTGCAAAATCAAGACACATCATATTTTTATAAAGAAAAAAATCTAAATCTAAAACACTTTATCCCTATGAAGCCTGACGTATGATATGATAGTCAGATTTTTTTTAATGGAACAGTTTATTGAACCTTTAGACAAAATATAAAGTTTTGCATATATGTTTTTTGTTGATAATACATCAGGCTTTTTTTTTTTT
>NW_015513929.1:3558-6553 GCF_001515645.1 Sinocyclocheilus grahami | reverse complement strand
TTTTTTAAAGAAATTCTATGTTGTCTGTGTTGTCAAATTTTTCTGGATTCTGGGTTTTATTATTTAATACAAATGTATTACCAAAATAAAAATGGAAATAAAATAAATGTATAAAACTATATAAGGAGTAAAAGTGAAAAAAGCAATTCTGTGTTTTCCATTTGAATTTTTTCTGGAATAAAAAAAAGGATGTCTAATCATTTGCATTCATAACATTTTAACAAAAACATTAAAATTGTGCCCTATGAAAAACATTAACTTTTGACAAAGTTCAGTGACGCTCTATGTTATTCAGCAATTTTCCATTTTTATGACTGGATGCTGTGTTTTCTGCATTGCAGAAATCACAGGGGCCTAGACTAAGGATGTAGGTAGTTGAGACAGAGCGCTACCCACAATTCCCAGTGAGCACAGTGTGGGCCTCAGGCTGGGTCAGGTAGAGCTAATGTACACACACGAACACTGACACATGTGAGAACGCGCACAGTCATACTGGAAAATATTCTAACCTCGTGTGATCCATGTACATCAGAGCCCCGGGCCACATCTCAATCATTACCTCAACCTGGCTTACTGTACATACATGACTACAGATTATACAACATACACAGCACATTTCGAGTGAATGTGTCCCGCTTAATTTACACTTATTTTTTATCACAGATAAGCGTGCATGTGCTCTCATTAGCCCCATGTTGGGTGCCTCGTCTCAATATTCTCATTATTCTGAGCTCTCTGGATCCTTGCGTATTAAAGAAGCAATCAGAGCGATATCAGCCCTTAAAAGCTGGCTGTGAATCCCCCGATGTCGGATCTGACAGGTCGCTTCTCCTCGGACTCGGCACGCGAGGAACGACAGATGGTCATCATTAACATCCGCCGCGCTTCAAGGTCACCTGCACTCATTCAGGAGGTAAAGTGGGCATGATTTCGCATGTCTTCACCAGTTGGTTTAACGCTAGAGTAAGACCACTTAACGGACGGTTTTAAGAGGTCACCGGGTGCTTGTCGGAATCAAGGGTGTTTTAATTGCTTGAAAGAGAGGTGGAGATATGCCACAGGAGTGGGTTCGATTACTCAGATCGGCACTAACAAACCTCACAAGAATCGATCGTATCAGACGGGAGTTGGGATGAGTTCTCTGCATCCCAATTTGCACACCATTAACTGTAAATAGTGTGCAAGATTAGAATTAGTGCATATATATATATCACATTGCATTTATTAGTGCATTATATACTGAAAACATTAACCCAAAAGTGAACGTATGGTGTACTACTTCCGATTTTTCAAGTGTGCATCTGTGCATGCTTATCCACTAGGCTATTATTTCCCACATCAGATGGTAATACTGAGATATACCATGGGACCAGTATACATGGTAATTATATTATACCATAGCACTTTTGTGATAGTGAAACATACATAATATTCCAAAGACACAGTCACTACAAAAAGTACTGATGAAGTACCACAGTACAATGACGGTGCATATCTATCATGGTACTGAAACACTTATATAAGTGACAATCATTTATCATTTGGTTGTTTGTGAACTGACTGTCGTTTCACTTGTTCAGTTATACAGGTACTTCAACAACTATGAAGTAGTTTTTCAATGCATGAACCTAAATGTGAATTACTAATGAATTTAGCTACATGATAATGCTTATATGGAAAATGCAAAGAGTATGCAACTAGGAGGTCTGCAGTATCAAGATGCTTTTTGACATAGCATGTTCAAATACTGGTATAGTAAATCAAGCGCATACATTTGAGAGTATAGAGATAACCAATAGTTAAGTACATGCATTTAGTGAAATATGGACATTTAAAATAATCATATCATCAGAAACTGAGTCTTGAGACTGAAAACATATTCAAAACATCCTACACAGTCCAAAAAGAGCATTATGGGGAAAATGGGGACAACTTCAGAGAAACTGAAAGCTAACAGATAGCTTTCCCCAGGTATTATAGACATCCTTATCTTGTTTTAATTGAGTGATGGGGTGAAAATAGTCATTAGAAGCTAAATTATGACCTTTTTATCATCATCAGTAGAGCTCATGGGCAAACTAATGATGCAATGAACCCTTTAAATGGCATTTCTGACGAATTATTAGTGAGAATCTCTGACAGATCGGGTGTCTCGAGCAGAGCGACGCAGAGCGAGCACTTAAAGTGTGAATTGATAAAAACAGCAGGTAAGGAGGAATGCAGAGTCATGTTGCCATGGCAACTGCCTGCACATGAAGACAAAGGCTATACCTCTTCATGAGAGAGAAGGCGGTCGGAGGCGATGAGAGCTGACACGCAAACACAAATACATGCTCGCTTGCCAGCGTAGAGTTCATACGTTTGCCAATCCACCTCACCGAACAAGACTTTCACACTGTGGTGAGGGTTTGCGGCACACACATTACATTTCTATCAACAGTGTGTATTTCAGATATGTTCAATTTCCAAGCACAAACATCTTTGATGCTTGTGAAGGTGTTAAAAAGTTAATAAAACTTGCCAAGAACATGTTATTTTACAGTCAAAGTTATTCTGCATAAAGAAAATTAAGCCTGTTTTAGGACCATATGAAATGTTCTGCAATTTGACATGATTTTCGTAAATTAAGCACATTTTCCCCCAAATTGTCATTAATGCATTTATAAATATGAAAACAATATATTATTTAAATGGTAAATTATCGATGCATCATAATATTTGTTGTACTGTTTTTAATCTGATTTAAACATTTAACATTTTTTATAATATAATCCAAATCTAAGGAGAATCACTGAGAATAATATTAATTAAATGAAAATCATTCATTATATAATTCATTGCAGTAACGAGAATTTGGAAAGTAAAAATGTGTCACAAATCTTAATGGTCTCAAAATAGGCTTTTTCATAAGACTCACAACCTTTAACTAGTCTTCTTAGCTGATTGTTTGAGACTAATATGCATCCATTTATATTCAGTGTAGTCATTGATGAAA
>NW_015513929.1:0-550 GCF_001515645.1 Sinocyclocheilus grahami | reverse complement strand
GTACACACACTGCCAACACACATTACAGTTCAAACAACTTGTAAATGTGCATGTAGCATTATATGACCCCTTTAACACTTAGTTTTCAAGGTCTGAACCCATTACTAAGTATTACAGAGTGTTCAAGTCATGTCAGAAAGATCATATTTACGGGCTGAATGCACATGAATGCACCACAAATGTGGAAAACTCTTTCTTGTGCGTCAGTGAGAAAAGATGTTGGATACAATGAATGCAGCTTCTGTCTTGACAGTAACTTTGTTGAAATGAATGAAAATATATTTTTCTCTTATTATAATAAAACTAGGTTACATGTACAACATACAGCAGTATTGTACAACTATAATAGATTATATAACAATTCGATTCACAGGACCTTCATAAATTAAATAGAAACATCAAAAAAGCAAAAACACACTGATGCACATTCTTTATTCATCATTTTGTAGAAGTTTAAAAATATTGATTTTTTTTGTCAAATATATCAATCAATCAATCAATAAACAAAGGTGCGTCTGCCTTTTGCGCCGACCAAATGTGACCCTAGACC
>NW_015513928.1:6024-6563 GCF_001515645.1 Sinocyclocheilus grahami | reverse complement strand
AGTTGTGCATGTTTACAAATCGCGCTCCGTTTACTTTGTGTCAGGTGCCACTGAAAGGTTGACGACTCGTTTTCAGACTTCTTCAACCGTGTGAACGCTGTGAGGAAACGCTCGCGGCTGTTTGTCCTTTGTCCTTGTGTCAGCGGGCATATTGTAAGCGCTGTAAATGTGCTTGAGCTCGCTGTCTGGTCAGTGTAATAGTACTCCATCCTCGTGACTGGAGTTACAGAGCACAGTTACTGCAGTCATGTGCTCTTCGCCGTTGAACGTAGTAAAATGAGCTGGGGGCGGGGCCATGACGCGCTTGCATGTGACTGCCTGACTGCCTGCGCAAAGTGGAGCAGCTCAGATCACGACTAATAATTCACCATCCACTGTAGGTGCATCGCACCTTTTTGATGTATAAACCGTATTTATATTCATGCACAAAATTGCCATTCGTTCCGGAACGTATTCGAGGATTTAGACGGTATATTTAATCTGCCAAATTCATTATCCAGGGGCAAGTTCAAGCTCAAACCGGTGTGCACCGTTTTGCT
>NW_015513928.1:5560-6014 GCF_001515645.1 Sinocyclocheilus grahami | reverse complement strand
TCAGATGAGCTGTTAAAAAAAGCTGTAAACCGAATGCATTATGTCACTTATAAAGTTGAGAAACTGATACGCAGCGCTGTAGGCCTATGTATACCTGTACATTATAGTGCAGAGATCGGAACTGTTGCACAATTGACGAAATGTATAGCTTGCGTAACTGTTACAAAACGAGCTTGATGCTAATTAGAGGCAGTCAAACGATCTTTGCGTCGGTGTGTGCTGTTGTTGATATTAATAAATAAACGCTGTGCATTTTGCACTTTCGTGCTTGTCATGTCAAACAGGCTGTTGTCGCACCGCAAAGTGTTTATTTATAGATACAATACGCGTAGAATATGGAGTTACAACAATATGCCTAACGTTACTTTGAAACATACGGATGCTTAATCGCTGGAACGATACACTTAGGAGAAAGATGGGGTTAATAAGAATACATGAATTTATTATTTCAAAT
>NW_015513928.1:3338-4283 GCF_001515645.1 Sinocyclocheilus grahami | reverse complement strand
AAAAAACGTTTTGCACCGTTTTTGTCTGGGCTGAACGCAGCCCGGTAGTATTCCCTGTTTTGTATTGCGCGGAGAAATGTAAAGAGCATCTCCCACTTATTACACTGCTGTTGTTACCAGATAATTAAGTAGAATATAGAGTATTGATTTTAATTGACAAAGAATATTGATTTGAGTTTAAATTATTGTATGAGGTGTAACAGAATTGAGATAAATATTGATTTGCGATCATGTCCGGTTGTTACACGTATTAAATGGTTGCAATTATTTATCAATGTGATTAAAACGAGTTAGAATATTTGGCTGCAGAATGCTGCGATTGACCAGTCAGAATGAAGAGCTGTGCAATAAAGGCTAATTGTAGATTGTTCCACTGTATTTACTTGAAGTTCACTCAAATATCACTTTAAAAAAAAGTGCATTTTCCAAGATTGTTGGCTGATGCTGAAAATGTCAGAATTGTCAAATAGCAGCCAATTAATGGAGCCTGTCCTATGGGGAAAAAAGATTTTCATTGCATTCCAGTTTCAGTTCCCCCCCTCACTGCATCCTTACATTCTGCTGTTGACATTTACACATTCATTGCATAAAATCGGACCATTTTAAGGTTTTGAAATCCATCACACTGCACACGGCACTGCAGTACTATGTGTTCAGCTTTCGTGATATGGGCTGAGTCACCTAACTTGACAGAGTCAGGCAAATGTATTTACACCATGAAATGAGTCCCTCCACCCCCAGCTCCTGTCAGTCAGCTGTGCCTCCCCTCATTTCCACTCATAATTTTATGCTCATTTGAAATCATAAATATGCAGGGTTGACATGGTCTTTACAGCGAGTTCAGACAGTTGACTCTGTGTCTGCTTGTTTACTGAAGCATTTTCTCTATCATTTGCCTTATCGCTGTGAAGTCGAACCATAAAATCAAATCAGCGGCAATGAAAT
>NW_015513928.1:1620-3071 GCF_001515645.1 Sinocyclocheilus grahami | reverse complement strand
AAAAAGGCTGAAGCTCTGGCTCAATAAATTGGCTGCAGCCTCTGGATCGTCAGTTTATGTTTTGCTCTTTTCACTCCAATTGCTTTACAGCGCTGTCTCATGCCTTGCTCAGGGTGCACTTGTATTTATTAGAAGGGCTGTTTCCTCTCCTGAAGCCCCAGAGGTCCATCATCTGGCTCCTCCATCTCTCTTTGGGGACGTGAGGAAGTCTGGGAATGCTCTGTAACAGATCAATGTCAATTTCGGACTGAAGGGGATAGACTGTGGAAAGACAGGGCCTTGATATCAATAATGCACCCATACTAATCCATCATCAGCTAAGAGCTCAACTGGCATCAAAGGTTAAAAAACCCTTTCATTGAGTTGTCTGGCCATGGGACCAAGGGTAGGATGTTTTCTGTAACTATAGTCCTCAGTCTGCTGTAACATAAACTCTCTTAAATAGATTATCTGGATGACGATCTATAGATGTACATTCACTTTAGTGTGGTCTGTAATTGACACCCATGTTCATTACATTAGCATTTATGTACACCGTTCTGCAGTAATGATTGTAGGGTCGTTCTCCCAAAAATAAGGAAAAAATCACATTGAGCACAACTCAGTGTGAATAAATGATCAGATTTTTCATTTTTGGATGAACTATCATTTTTGATATGGAAGCAGCCATTTAGTTTTATGCTATAGTTTCTGAGTCCACTATTATCACCTTGGATAGGTCTTGGCTAATAGCTCTCATTTTTTAGAGACCGATTAAAGCTTTCACTGCATTTTTATGCAGTGTATCCTGGAGAAATGCCTCATTATCATTTTGCGGTTGTTTTATATTACAGTATTAAGTCTCAGCAGTTGCATGCTCTTATTAAAGCTCAAGTGTCCTAATCTGACCTCAGCTGAAGAATAAAGAAGTTGCAACCTTTATATTCTGGGACATAAGGTTATATCTTAATCTCCGGCACAGATTAGCATGATATGTGTTTTGATTGGTCATGTAGTATGCATGAGTTTAGTAGGGCAAATGCAGGAGCCATTTGCATGGTTGCAGGTTGGCCTGTATATTTGCAAGCTAAACAAAGTTGCAGGTGTGTTATTCTAATATCAAATCAACCCCCACCTGTACACTGTGGAAATAAAAGCACCGAAAGCTTTTTGTGTTCGATTCAGCCTCTCCTCTGGCGAGTGCATTTGGGGATTATATAATGCACACTGTGTACTTTTCGATTAAATGTACCTGACTATAAAACTCTAGATGTTCTTTATTATCTGGTCCCTGTCTTTAGATCTTATAGATGACACACACATCCTAAGTGAGGCTGAGTGGTTTGGCTAAAAATGATATCTCAATATTTTTCAGCCTTTCAACAGTATTTGATAGCTTAGGTTTTATGTGTTTGCTCCAAAATGACTTAAAGGGGTCATATGATGCTGCTAATAATAACATTATTTTGTGT
>NW_015513928.1:0-622 GCF_001515645.1 Sinocyclocheilus grahami | reverse complement strand
GAAAGGAAAAATTTAAATTGCATCATATGACCCCTTTAAAAGAGTCTCAAATGAATCTGAGTTTTGAATCAGTAGTCTGATCCACTAAATTGATTCAACCTTTCAACTCACTTACTGGCCAAATAAAAAGACTTGTTAAAATCATTGTTTTATTAACAATTGTGCTTAGTTTTATATCACCAGCAATCTGTGATTACATTTCTGATCTATTCTCTTTCATTTAGATAATGCAAGAACTGTGATGTATTCAGACACGTTGTTTTTCTGAAACTGTGTGTTAAGTTCTTTGTCTTAGATCAGATGCAGCAGAGAAAGCAGGTTTTGAATAGGAAGGGAGCGTACCAATCTTACCATAGCAACGTGACATCAAGGAAGGGCAAGCTTAGACTGGCAGGGACTCACAGTGGGCAAATGGGAACATGTAGGCATCAAAAAACACAAGTCTTTGGCTGATGTAGGTGTGTCCTGCTAGCCTACATTTTAAATATGCTGTAAATATTCTTCATATTCCTTGTCTATTTAGTCATTTTATACTGATTTGGTGGATACTAATTGGTGGTAATGTGGATTATTATGTGATAATAATTAAGAGCGGTTACCAAGCAGCACCTAATGAATATCA
>NW_015513927.1:5813-6554 GCF_001515645.1 Sinocyclocheilus grahami | reverse complement strand
GTCATTTTATTTGTTAGTCCTTGACATGTTTTCAGGAGGGGAAAATACTGGAACATTTTGGCGCCCCCCCCCCCCCAAAAAAAAATTTTTTTTGACTAAGGCTGTTTTGAGTAAGACCCTTTTAAACAGTGGAAATAATTATCAATATTAATACCATGTTAAATATTGTTTTTCTCTACTTGCTAAAGTACTTTTGGATTTATAACGTTGACGGAAAAACAATTTGGTTGTAGAGCAGGGGTCTCCAAACTCAGTCCTGGAGGACCAGTGTCCTGAAGAGCTTAGCTCCAATCCTAATTAAACGCACTCGAACCAGCTAATCAATGTCTTACTAGGCATACTAAACTTCCAGGCAGATGTGTTGAGGCAAGTTAGAAAACTCTGCTGGACACTAACCCTCCAGGACGGAGTTTGGAGACCCCTGTTGTGGAGTAAAATAAATCCGATGTCTGATCAACTTTTTCGTCTTTTTTTGTTTACTTATTTTTACTGATAACGTACACTATAAAAGATTGCTTAGTGAACCGATTCAAAAGATTCGAATCGCTAAAATGAATCAATATACCTGCCGCCAGTAAGAGCCCAGAATACTTGCGCGTGCGCGGATCTCATAGCCAATCAGGCGCTTCCCACAAGTTCACCAGTGTTGTATAAACAGTCTGAAGAGCTTAGCTGCTTGTGCTAATATAGGCGCACAACGGTGGTAAAATATAATAAAATAAATGTAACTTGTATTTAGGA
>NW_015513927.1:3363-5081 GCF_001515645.1 Sinocyclocheilus grahami | reverse complement strand
GTCATTTTATTTGTTAGTCCTTGACATGTTTTCAGGAGGGGAAAACACTTTTAAACCGTGGAAATAATTATCAATATTAATACCATGTTAAATTGTTTTTCTCTACTTGCTAAAGTACTTTTGGATTTATAACGTTGACGGAAAAACAATTCGGTTGTAGAGCAGGGGCCTCCAAACTCAGTCCTGGAGGACCAGTGTCCTGAAGAGCTTAGCTCCAATCCTAATTAAACACACTCGAACCAGCTAATCAATGTCTTACTAGGCATACTAAACTTCCAGGCAGATGTGTTGAGGCAAGTTAGAAAACTCTGCTGGACACTGGCCCTCCAGGACGGAGTTTGGAGACCCCTGATGTGGCGTAAAATAAATCCGATGTCTGATCAACTTTTTCGTCTTTTTTTTTGTTTACTTATTTTTACTGATAACGTACACTATAAAAGATTGCTTAGTGAACCGATTCAAAAGATTCGAATCGCTAAAATGAATCAATATACCTGCCGCCAGTAAGAGCCCAGAATACTTGCGCGTGCGCGGATCTCCTAGCCAATCAGGCGCTTCCCACAAGTTCACCAGTGTTGTATAAACAGTCTGAAGAGCTTAGCTGCTTGTGCTAATATAGGCGCATAACGGTGGTAAAATATAATAAAATAAATGTAACTTGTATTTAGGAACGGATACGCCATCAATCGCCAATAGGAAGGTACGGTGCATGATTTTTAGCCCCATGTTTGATTACAAGCGTGCTAAGAGCCTAGTGAGGAGAATTGAAAAGAGCCTGACGCCGCGCAGCCTTGTCGCTTTAGCTCTGAATCTTTAATGTAATTCACAGCATCTATATTTAGTGATATTACTAACGCAAAGATGACAGAGCGGGAGGAACGGCGCTTCGCCGAGGTGCCGCGGGAATCCATTAAACTGATGGCCGAAAGCACCGGAGTGGAGCTCAGCGAGGAGGTGGCAACTCTGCTGGCGGAGGATGTGTGCTACCGCCTCAGAGAGGCAACACAGGTCACATTTGACTTATTTACATGCGTTGCATGCTACTGTACATGGCTGTGTCTTAATGTTCCCCGCAAGCTGTTCTGGTGGGATCTACTGTCTCAGCAAGGCCATTCAAATCACTTTTAAGGATTTGTTGTGCATGCATTCCATTCTCTCATACATGCACGTGCCTTATTATTTCTTTAAAGCGATAGTGATGTGTGCTATTGTTTCAGATTATGACTGTTATCTGACAAACATTTCATGCTCCTGTACATGCAGGTGTCTTGTTCTTTTAAAGTTGCGCTAATGGATGCTACTGCATTAGAGGTGCATGCTGGCATGCACTTAAAGCTGTGTTGATTTGTGCTACTGTCTCTAAATGTTTCCAGCTCAAGCTTTTGTAGATGTTGTTTTGTGTGCATGTGTTTTTAATCCTCTAAAGCATTTGTAAGGAAAGACTTTGTAAACCGTCAACCATTTTGCTATAAAGTCTGCATTTCATCTCTTTGTCACACTACAGAACAGCTCACAGTTCATGAGACATGCAAAGAGAAGGAAGCTGAGCGTGGAAGACTTCAATAGAGCACTACGGTGGAGCAATACTGAGGTACCTATTCGTCTTTATGTGTGTGTGATTGAATGCGCTTTCAATGTGAATTCGCATTGTGGTGTTGTTTGTTACACTTCGACACCTGGAGAACAGCATTACACCTGCTGTATATTTTCTAGACTGT
>NW_015513927.1:998-2566 GCF_001515645.1 Sinocyclocheilus grahami | reverse complement strand
GCACAATGTTGGTTGGTTATTTATTTATTTATATCACCAACAAAATAATATACTGTAAATATTCCATAGTTCACCCAGCTCTATTTTGTGTTTGTTTACTTGTATTCTCTTGGTAGTGCCCACTGCTGTTCAGTCTCTATCAGAGGATCTGCTGAAGTATTACCAACAAATAACGCGAGCCATTTTAGGAGAGGATCCACATCTGATGAAGGTACTTGTGCTATCTTTTAAAAGTTTGGGGTCAGTAAGATTTTTATTTTTTTTAATGATTTAATGAAATTTAATGATCATATTGAGCAAGGATGAATTAAATTGATCAGTAGAGACAATAAAGACTTTTACATTGTTACAAAACATTTCTGTTTCGATTAAATGCTGTTCTTTTAAACTTTCTATTTATCAAAGAATCCTGAAAAAATGTAGCAAAACATTAAAATATGCACCAGAGCACAGATGAGGCGGAGCCGTTTTGTTTTCTCTTGCTAGTATAATAATGTTTTTCTGCTTCAATCAGGTGGCTTTGCTAGACCTCCAGTCCAATTCAAAGATCGCTGCCCTCCTGCCTTACTTCGTTTACGTCATCAGTGGGGTAAGTCTGCTTGGTCCATGTAGTACAAAAGGCCTTCATTAATTATTATTACCTTATATAATAATGGCTTTTTTGTAATTACTGTAAAAATAGTGAAACTTGTTACATGACCTTGTGCTCTTTGATGCATATTATAATCTGTGAATCTCTTCCTTCTTTCTTAGGTGAAGTCAGTAAGTCATGATCTGGACCAGTTAAACAGACTCCTACACATGGTGAAGAGTTTGGTGCAGAACCCGTACCTGTACCTGGGCTCATATGTGCGCAGTCTTGTGTCCAGTGTCATGTACTGCATCCTGGAACCTCTGGCTGCTTCCATCAACCCCCTCAATGACCACTGGACCCTGAGAGACTATGCAGCCCTTCTGCTCAGCCACATCTTCTGGTATTTCTTTAGAATCCTGCAGTAAAGTTAAGCTTTGATAAATAATTCCAGTTCAAAAACACTCGTCTAACTGATTGTTTTTCTCATGTTGACTTGTAGGACACATGGTGATCTTGTGAGTGGGCTGTACCATCAGATTCTCCTGTCTCTGCAGAAGGTTCTTTCCGATCCGGTTAGACCTCTCTGTTCCCACTATGGAGCAGTAGTGGGTCTGCATGCTCTCGGATGGAAGGTAAACACAGACAGCACAACAGCCACAAACACAAATACGCTTTTTACTACTAAATGTCGCACTGTTTGTGTGTGTGTTTTGACACAGGCTGTTGAACGTGTGCTGTATCCTCACCTCCCTGCCTATTGGGCGAATCTACAAGCTGTGCTAGATGATTACTCTGTGTCCAACGCACAGGTGAAAGCAGATGGCCACAAAGTCTATGGAGCCATTCTGGTAGGTACAGTACTTTAGACAATGACTGTAGTGCTTGTGTTTTTTTTCAGGATTCTGATATAAATGTATTAGCTTATTCAAGTTTATTTGTTTGTACACCGCTTTTATTTAGCCAGAAACCACAGAGAGGCCCTTAAGGCTGCTGG
>NW_015513927.1:0-651 GCF_001515645.1 Sinocyclocheilus grahami | reverse complement strand
TTCCTCCCTGAAGGTGGCGGTAGAGCGTTTGCTGAAGATGAAGGCACTCAGTCTGACCTTGGCAGCAGAAGGAGGCTGTGCTGGTCAACCAGGCACTGCCACAGGGGCTGTCGGCTTCAGAGAAAACTCACTTGGCCTCAGCCCGCCTCCCGAACCTCTTTCCGAACCCCCTCTTGGCATTGCAAGCCATCTCCAAGCAGGTGGAGCTGGCTGTCCATGGGAGGAGTGGACTCCTGTATCTCTTCCTGCCATGTACTGTGAACTCTACTCCTTTTTTGGAGACAGTCTGGCTGTACGCTTCAGCACTGACCCGCCACTAGGTGGTGCCCCACCTTCAGGTTCCTGCCAACCACTAGAGGGCAGGAAAGAGCCAGCGAGTGGTGCCCCCAATCTTGAGAATACACGAAAAATGCCCCAGCTAACTGCCAGTATGAATATTAGCCCAAGACAAGATGGAAGCCCTCGTATGGAACCACAACCACCAAGTCTGGCTGCTACCGTCCCAGGGAGGTAGGAGTCGAATGATTGAAAATTTGTAATTGAGTGGAACAATTGGGTTCCAGAAGTAAAATCCTATACATTTTCTCCATTGGGGAATTGAGTTTTATGGAAGCCTGTTAACGCCCTTGCATTAAAAAAAAAAAGTAATTT
>NW_015513926.1:4581-6556 GCF_001515645.1 Sinocyclocheilus grahami | reverse complement strand
AAATAAGTAAAAGCTAGAAAGGGAAGGAATAAATAAAGAGAAAGAGTTTTTTTCTTGACATATTCCATATGATGATATAAGTATGGGAACAAACTGAAATTTAAATCATTATTTGCTGAAAATCTCCAATGTAGCTCTTAAATCTCATTCAGCTCTCTTCTGCGCCATATTTTATTTTTAAGCCAGCGTGAATGAGATGGATAGGAACGTTTTCTGCAAATTACTTAAATTTCGATCTGACACTCCAGAGCTATGGTGAACGTAAGATTTTATGACTTTCAAATCAAATTAAGTTGAGTAAACAATGACATTAAAGTGTATGGGTGAACTAACCTTTTAATATGACTCGTATTTATAAACTGTTCAATGGGACCAACATGTCGGCCTCTAAAGAGACCAAGCTTTGCATTTGTGTGTCTGCGTACATATGTGAGTGTGTGTGTGTGTGTGTTGTTCCACACATCACTTGCTGTGATAAACCTATGAGAGTTATTGAAATGTAGGTCAGTTTATAAAGAGAGAAGCATTTCACTGGATATTAATCACATGTATTCAAGAACACAGTCTAACGCTACATATGCTTCGCTATTAGAGAGGAATTTAATACATATTCGTCTCATATTTGTGCAGCTGCTGTGTATGGCCGCTCTTTGTGCTTCAAAATAAATAAAGTCTTTGTCTGACACAGGCATCGGTGTGGATTTGTTTGTTTTTTTAGGCATCTGAACAGAGATGCCAAGCATCAATCAATATTTCCTCTTCTTCTGGTTCTTTTAAAAAGGTCATACATAACCTGCCAGAGAAAGAAAAAAAACAGCTCTCTTCAATATGTCAGGTAACATTTTATTTAAGACCATTTGGACTTGATTATCCATCACAATGATCGACCTGACGCCATTGTAGCGTCTTATACCTTGTTGTCGGCTAAAAAGAGGATCTGAAGTCAATTACCGACATCTGAAAGCTCGCTGAGATCCATTGCTTATACTTCAAAGTCGAGACAGAATATGGCCACAATCACTCCCAGCGTTTTATACTGTGATGTAAATGGACTTCCCTGGGGCAGTGACTCCAAAGGTTGGGCTCAGTGGTATTTTATCATTGTTTGAAGGCCAGTGTTTATGGGCTAATAAATGTGTTTCAAAGAATGGTGGGGCGGTCAGATTTACGAATGCTCTGGGAGGCAGGGAGGGGAAGAGGGATGAAATACATCTGGACTAAAGACACACTCTCACATTAGCCAAGACATCAGGAGGAAGTTGTGCTTTCCACAGTACAGGTGAGCTGAGATGGTAACTGTGTTATGGATTTTTGCAGAATGTTAACAATCAGATTTCTAAAATGGTCAGATTTGACGAGGACAATGTGTTTTTATGGGTTTATTTGTTCATGACAAGTGAGGTTTGGGATATTTGAGGCACGTTAGGTTGCATGTTCATGCTCATGTTCTGTGGAAATTCTCTTTGTAGGGGTCCCAAAGACTTTTAAGCCATTTTAAAATGTCCTTCTTATATTCCTCTTAAATAATTTTCTAATGCTTTACTGACTAAACTTAAAAGATATGTTTATCAATCTTCAAAGATCTGCTTTTTATTATTATTATTATTTTGTTTATTTTTCAGGCTGCCTGAAATCTAGGATAACAAAATGTGGGAATAAAATACATGTTGAAAAATACAATAAAACTAATCCAAATGGATAAGCGAATAAGTGTAATTTTGAGGCCACCAAACAATTAAACAAAAAATCTAATTAAATATGTTTAATTTTCGTGAACAAATACAATAAACCAGATACAAAAGGATAGCATGTTAGCATTTTGGGGTCAATTTAAGGCAAAGAAAATTTTTAAAAATACAATAAAACAAATTCTAATGGACATGTGGTAGCAGTTAGCATGATCTTAGCATGTGAAAATTAATATTTTTGGGGCAAATTACAGGAAACACTGATTTTTATATATATATATATATAT
>NW_015513926.1:0-1059 GCF_001515645.1 Sinocyclocheilus grahami | reverse complement strand
AAGTAAATCTCTGTGTCTGTGACCAATATTTACCGAGCTTTGATGTCTGATGAGCCGAAAAATAAAAAAAATAGTTAAAAGTTAACTATTCAAAAGAATAGCTGAACATAAGTATATATTTTTAAATTGTTACTGCCTTGAGTTATTATTATGGAATAAATGTGAAAGGTTTAAAAACACTAACTTGATGAGATTTGTACGTGGCTTTAATAAATAGAATACAGATTACATTGTTAATCTAAAAATATAAAATATATATATATTTTTTCAGATAGTGTAAGTATTGTTTATTTAACCAGGGACATGAATTTACATTTGATAAAAAAAATATATAATAATAATAAAACAAATCAAAATAAAAAGGAGGACTTTGAGGACTTTGACTCCTCATTTCAGAATACCACCACACACCACTGGTTTATGGTATGTTATTACACCAATTTTGCACCAAAATTCTATGATGCATTTATTGGTGTTTCTGCAACTATATGTATTGTGTAGTCTACAACTGATGCAATGTGTTTAATATCATTCTGCCATGGAATTGACATTTTAAAAATTTTTGGAATGAAAAAATAAAAATAAAAACAAAAATTGATAGGCTAATTACACTGATCGAATTTAATAGATGCTAAAATGCACAATTCAAATAAAACAAAATATTACACGTGTTGTATATGTGTGTGTGTGTGGTGTTTACAGATATTAATACTTTTTTTAAAGATTTAATAACATTTTAGTTTTCATACAGAGTCTCAGACAAGGGTAAACAATAAATTGTATGTACAACACAATTAAATATAGTAGAAATTAATTATGAAAGCATGCTAATGCATTTTAAATTAATTTTGAATTAAAAAAAGTCAATCAAGAAACACCCAAAAACAAAATATATAACTTTATTTTAATAGTCATTAATTACATTTCATTTTAATGCCACATGCTATAATGGAAGGAGAGACATTTTGTCTCATGTAGTTTTCATTTTTATTAAAATGAGGTTTCTCAATAATATATTCCTCGCCTCATTCCACCTTAATATCTTAGGTGTTTTTTTTT
>NW_015513925.1:6049-6556 GCF_001515645.1 Sinocyclocheilus grahami | reverse complement strand
TGTATTCTCCTGAGCTTCTCTTCATAACGTCTGTTAATCTACACAGCTGCAGGCTGCGCAACTGACCTCCTTTTCTGTTTGATGGCAGAAAATCACTCGCTAAAGCTTTGATGAGTATGAGTACAGTTAGATCCGAGTACACAAGAAGGGCCAAAGCTAACATTAGATCTGCTGCATGTAACCATATGTTTGAGGCCAACAGAGATCATGCCTGGCCATCAAATGCTGATGCAAACCTGTATGCTTTAATTATTATTTTTTTCATGCTGCATCATCTTGTGAACCTGGCAGTTAGTACCTAAAAAAAAAAAAAAAATCACAATCCTAATAAAACAAGTAACATTAAGTTAAATGTAAATGAAATAAAATAATTAAATGAAAAATTCTAATAAAAAAACTTTCTTTTTCTATCCTATAAACTAAAATAAATAAAATAGTCTAATAAAATGAAGTACACAAAAGGACCATGATATTGTCAGTCATGCAATACTGTGGTAGCGTTTATGA
>NW_015513925.1:4040-4951 GCF_001515645.1 Sinocyclocheilus grahami | reverse complement strand
GCGGAGGGGCGAGACGGGTCAGCCGAGGGCTGCCAGAAACATGAGCTGAGTGACAGGTGAAGGCGGGTGAGGAGATGTCAGGGAGCCGTGCCGCCTGCCATCGGAGGGACATGAGTGGATAATTACATGGTCAGTGATGTTGCTCGGCCTCTCCAGCCTCTTCATTTCCTGGCTCCTGCTGCTCCAGACCTGTGTGAAAGAGAATAACATTGATTATTGACCATTATAATGCAACTTAACCTGTAAATACAAACCCTGGCTGTGGCTGATATAGCAGAGCGTGGCGCAAGCACTTGGGTTCGATTCCCAAGAACGCATGAGCTGATAAAACGTAAACCTTGAATGCAATGGAAGTTGCTTTGGATAAAAGTGTCTGCAAGATGCATGGATGTAAATGTGAATGAAATGTGCCTGTGGCAACATTCCTAAAAAAAATTATATTGCACTGCAACAGTTTCAAATTGAAATGTCCAGTGAGTGACGCTACACTGAGAAAAAACTAAAATGGTGTAGGATTTACTTTTAACAGTTTTCACTCAGAAATTGCTAGTGAATTTAATAAATAATTATAAAGAAAGAATGAACTCATGAAATATTGAAGTAGAATGACTGAGGAAGTATTTTTTATTGAAATCATACTCCAATAATTGGTTTTATTTACAACTTAGAAAAAAATTATTTAGTAAGAGTGTAGACAATTTTCACTCCGATATTGCTAGTAAGCTTCACTAATAATTACAAAGAAATGGCAAGTAACACTGAATTAAATGTGAAATTTGGAAGTAGAATGACTGAAGTACTATTTTCTTGCAAAATGTTCCCCAATAATCTTTGATTTTTTTACACTGTGAGGTTTCTTGAAGCAACTTGGAGATGTTGCCACAGTTCTTCTGGATTGAGTCTGTCTCAGT
>NW_015513925.1:0-1239 GCF_001515645.1 Sinocyclocheilus grahami | reverse complement strand
AAAAAAAAAAAAAGCACTAAATCATATGCTAAAGCACAGCCACCATAATTTGTCATGTTCTTCACCACAAACACGTTGGAATCACTACTGGACATGTTTGTGTAGTTACTTTGAGCCTGTCGCACGTGTGCAGATCACAAAGATCTCTCTCATCCTCACATGTTCGTTTCATCTGGAGAGAATGATCTCTTTCTTGCCGGCGACATTCCTGTCCTTCAAGGCGCTCCCGTTCCATCTGCCCACAAGACTCATGGGATTTCTCTCGTCTCTCGGAGCTCAGCGGTCCCGTCCCGCTGCCTTTCATGTCCAACAGGATATAAGACAGGAATCTCAGATAGTGCTGCAATGGATGAGAGGAGCACACGCTACAGGAAGCCCACTACAGAGACAAGCGTGTGTTCTTGCTTTAGCACCATGTCAGACGGTAAACCACCCAGCATATGCTTCATGTTTACTGCAGAGGACAGTTTGTGTCAAACTGATGCTAAACTAAGAATTATAATACACAAACATATCATATGAAATAAATTTACCTGGTCACTTACCTGCACACACAGTCACCATACGTTAGTTTCAAGATGGTTGGACTCACAGAAAAATTATTTCTGTGTAAAAAAACACACACAAAGTTACAAATTGGTGTGCAATGGCTGTATTATTGTTTATACCAGTGCACAAAATCACAAATGAACACTTAGCAAGTGACAAATGTGTGTAAAATTGGATCTTGCCAGCAAACTTACCATAATAAATGTTTTAAACTGAAATTAAATGGACCAAAAAGTGACAAATGATTTAAAACAAGCATGTGGAATATTTCTCATGTTAAACCAGTGCAATGCAGTAATAAAGAAGAAAATCTAAGTTCAACTCCAATATCTAAATCTATGTTACACTTTTATGATGGATAAATGGCAGAACTACATACACAATTTGACTGATGAATGACAGAAAAATGTAAAATTAAAAACTGAAATAAAAAAGTAACAATGTAACGATGGGTAAATGGCAGAAATATGTGCTTTAAAAACAAAAAATAGGAAAAAATAACTATATATATATATATACACACACAGTATATATAATAAAATTGGATTGGTAAATGGAAGAAATATACAAAGTTAAAAACTGAAATTGAAAAAAAAAACAATATACAGTATAACAATTTTATGATGGATAAATGGCAGAAATGTATGTAAAATTTGATTAATGACAGAAATATACAAAAATTATAAAAAA
>NW_015513924.1:0-6560 GCF_001515645.1 Sinocyclocheilus grahami | reverse complement strand
TGTGGGCGTGTCTTATGCAAATTACTAACACTTGGCATGCTGTCATTCATTTAGAATACTACACTTAAAATGTGTAGTCGTTACAATTAAAATGAGGTTACAAATAATTTCCTATGTGTGTGCATGCTACAAGGCAGAATTTGTTCTCCCGTGAGTATAAATACGAACAATTTATGCAACTATTAGTGAAACAGACCTAGTGTCATCAAGCTTCTCAAGATTTGACTCTTTTCTACAGTATTTAAAGGCCTTCAAATGTCTGAATCATCTCACAAGCCTGTTTGAAACAATCTGTACAATATAAAGCACATATGTATATATAAATAAATGGCACTTGATTTAAAAGGCCCTGGGTGGCTNAGGAAACATTGAAATCGCATCATATGACCCCTTTAAATGTCAGTGAGAGGAAACATCATTACTAATGACAGTTCAAAAGTTCTCAACCATGAAACATTGTGACATAATTGAATCTAAAATATAAAAGTATGACTTCTAGTCAATACTCACAATAATAAAGATATTTTAAGTTTATTGCTAAATATTGAGATGCAAATACACATAATTTGACAGTGTAGCAAGAGCGAGGCAACTGACTTGTGGCTTCTGCGGAAGCATATATAGCATAGATTCTGTCGGATTTAACTAGTAGGATGCTGTCTTAAAAGTGAGCCGCCTGTGTAGACAGTGAAGCGGCTCACTAGGGTTTGAAACAGAGCCACTGAGTCATGAAGATCTCACGTTTGGAGATGATTCTGTTCAGGATGGTCTGCAGCTCCGTCGTGCTGATCTCCATGTCCTAGAACACATATTCCCACGTGATTAACATATAAATGCATTGTAATATTTCATGTCTGCACACAGCAGTGGTTCATCAGTCTCTCACCATTCCAGCCAGCTGTCTGAAGAGACTCTTAAACCCGGCGTCAATCTGACTCTCGTCCAGACGTTGCTAAAGAGATCGAAAGAGAATATACTTATACATAAATAAATGTATACTTGCTGTCTTGCATGATCAAATAAGCTCCTGTTCCATCAGAAACCATCTATTAACCTGAATTCGCTTTACTAAATTTTATTATACAGTGTGTGTGTGTGTGTATATATATATTGTAGTAGGACATGTTTTTTAGCAGTAAAACACTCAAGCATGAGGTATATTGTGAATACAGCTGTGTGTAGTGTCTAATAACTCCCTTTAACAGAGAATATATTTGTAGTCTAGTGCAGTCGCTCTTATCTTCTTGCTGAACTATAGAAATGTGTCTCGATCTGATCATCTCACCTCCTCTGGAATATCAGCCGTGACTTTATCGTCCATTTCTCTGAAGGACACAAAGAGAATTACAATATGAGCCAGAGAATGATCTTTGCCTTCACTGGATGAACAGATCTGCTATCAGAGTTGAGTGTTTCCGCATTAGAACAAGCTCTATAGTGGCACTATTTAATCAACAAGGTCCAGAATTAATGCTCAGTAAAATAAGATTTCTTTAGAGTCGATGCTGCTAAGTAAATGAAACAATAAAAGAGATGATGAGGTCAGGTTTACTTTAGTTTAGTCTTCTGGGGTTTTTTGGAGTTTATGCATTTTACATCATAGAGATGGTTAATCAAATGGTTGATTTTTTTGTTAGGAAGCCAAAAGGTGGTTGTTGTTGTTGTTAATATTATTCATTTATTTTCATTTTTGCAACTTTGCTGCAACAGTTAAAAGCGTTAAACAATACAATTTTCATTAGGATAAAATTGAGGTATTTTAAAATATTTAAAATACAATTTAAATTATCTTCATATTATATATTCAGTTTTCTCAATTCATTCGCCATTAGCATGTGCAGTATAAACGTTGATTAAGTTCATTCTCAGCGGCACCAAAGTTAGTAAAACTATTTTTTTAAGTAAATACAACAACAGAAAAGAGATACTAATCAGCTCACCAATAACTCCTTCATGAATTGCTAAATAATAACTGAATTTGAGGAGTAAGATCAATAGTCTATTTTTTTGCCCCAAATATAAGCAAAATGAGCAGTTCCAATGAGACACAAAATAGTCTTAAATAAATGCCACAATTGGGAATCTTTCCTTAAAAGCACTTTTTTTAAGTTTTACCAACTCTAGAATGTAAAGTGACAACAAAACATCTGCAATGCAATAGTGAAATGTTTTATGTGACAGGCTAATTCATGATGTTCTTTAGTGGCAGCATGAACTATGCCATTTGCAGCACATATGCAATGGTTAAAACAGCTAAATTATTCAATATGCATGCAGGATAAAGTATATATATTTTGAGGAAATAATGCAAAATATGTGCATAGTCAGTGGAAAGTATTCCTGTTAACATCCTGTACATTTTGGACCCTGTTGAGAAAGCTCATGTTTAATCCTAACAGCTGGATCAGTCAGTGCATGCCAACTTACTCTGAGTTGGCAGGTTTCTCTGAGAAAACTCTGAGCACGAAGTCGGCCTCTTTCTGCGGCTCAAATGTGGAGGGTACAATGATGTACTCGCCGGCGGGTAGCTGGAAGCGTGAGCTCACCTCCCGCAGGTTAATGAAGAGCTCCGAGCGAGCACTGGACGCGTTAGTCAGGAAGAAATCCCGCTTCAGATGAACACCTGACTTCCCCACAAACTGAGCACAAGCACACAGCATTAACGTCCGCTTTAAGCTGGAAATCTGCCTACAAACACTTTCATGAGCCTCATTCATCAATAACATTCATGTTAAAACCTATTCTCAATTTACAAAACAGTGAGTGGTATTTACCAGAGTAGAATTTGTTGCTGGGGTGTTGCTATGTGGTTGCTAAGGTGTTCTGATTTATAGGTTGTTGCTATCGTGTTGTGTGTGATTGCTAAGGTGTTTTTAACAGTTTATAGGGCATCTACAGATTGTTTCCAGGGTGGTCTGTGTGGTTTCTAGGGTGTTGCTAGGGTTTCTATGTGGTTTCTAGAGTGTTGCTAGGGTTCCTAGGTGGTTCCTAGGGTGTTGCTAGGGTTCCTAGGTGGTTTCTAGGGTTCCTAGGTGGTTTCTAGGGTGTTGCTAGGGTTCCTAGGTGGTTTCTAGGGTGGTTTCCATTTGTCAGTGCAAAACTTCTTATTATGGGTTGCCAGGGTGTTGCTATGTAGTTGCTAGGGTGTTCTGATTTATAGGTTGTTGCTATGGTGTGGTTGCTAAGGTGTTTTGAACAGTTTCTAGGGCATTTATAGATTGTTTCTAGGGTGGTCTGTGTAGTTTCTATGGTGTTGCTAGGGTTCCTAGGTGGTTTCTAGGGTGTTGCTAAGGTTCTTAGGTGATTTCTAGGGTAGATTCTATTTGCCAGTGCAAAACAGCTTCTTATGAGTTGCCAGGGTGTTGCTAAGGTGTTTTTAACAGTTTAAAGGTAATTTATTGGTTGTTGCCAAGGTGTTGCTAAGGTGTTATAGGTTGTTGTTATGGTGTTCTGTGTGGTTTCTAGGTGGTTTTTAGGGTGTTGCTATGTGGTGCTCCCCTTTATTTGTCAGTGCAGAACTTGTTGTCATGAGTGCCAGGTTGTGAATATGTGGTTGCTAAGGTGTTCGGAACAGTTTATAGAGCTTTTATAGATTGTTTCTAGGGTGTTCTGTGTGATTGCTAGAGCATTGCAATATAGTTGCTAAAGTGTTCTGAATGGTTTATAAGGCATTTATAGGTTGTTGTTTCTAGTGCGTTGCTATGTTCTGAATGGTTTATAGGGCATTTATAGGTTGTTGATAGGGTGTTCTGTTTGGTTGTTAGGTGGTTTCTAGGGCATTGCTATGTTCTGAATGGTTTACAGGGCATTGATAGGGTGTTCTGTTTGGTTGTTAGGTGGTTTCTAGGGCGTTGCTATGTTTTGAATGGTTTACAGGGCATTTATAGGTTGTTGATAGGGTGTTCTGTTTGGTTGTTAGGTGGTTTCTAGGGCGTTGCTATGTTTTGAATGGTTTACAGGGCATTTATAGGTTGTTGATAGGGTGTTCTGTTTGGTTGTTAGGTGGTTTCTAGGGCGTTGCTATGTTTTGAATGGTTTACAGGGCATTTATAGGTTGTTGATAGGGTATTATGTTTGGTTGTTAGGTGGTTTCTAGGGCATTGCTATTTTTTAAATGGCTTATATGGCACTTACTGGTCGTTGCTATAGTGTTCTGAGTTGTTAATGGTTTCTGGGGCGTTGCTATGTTCTGAATGGTTTAAAGGAAATTTATAGATTGTTGATAGGGTGTTGGTAGGGAGATTTGCATTTTTTTAAGGATAATGAGTGGTATTTGCCAATGCAAAACTTGTTGCCATTATGTTGGGTGGTTGGCTGCTAGGGCTTTGCCATGTAGTTGTATTTTGAATGGTTTATAGGGCATTTAAAAGTCGTTGCTAAGGTTTTCTGTGTGGTTTCTAGGGGATTGCTATGCGGTTACTGAGATAGGTGGTGTCGCTATGTGGTTGCTAAGGTGTCCATTTATGAGGAACAGTTTTTAGGGCATTTATAGGTTGTTGATATGGTTTTGTGTTGTTGCTAGAGGGTTTCTAGGGCTGCTTAGTTGTTAGGAAGAGTTTATGGGCATTTATATGTCATTGCAGAGGTGTGTGTGTGTGTGGTCTCATCTGATAATCTCTGATCGTGATCCACTCACCAGAACTCTCCGTCCTCGCTGCGGTTCTGTAATCTGCCTCGGACAGAGCGGTCCACATTGTCCCATTCCCGAGAGCTGAACACACACAAACACACACGTCAGAACAGTCATCAATGAGGCATCAATCAGCACACTGGTGTGATTCTCACTCGTCACTCCAGGCTCCCGTCCACTCCACTTCACCCCACGGGTTCCTGATGCGCACCAGCTTAGTCATGTTTCCCCTGTACACCACCTGATCAACAGATCATTCATATTTCTGATTACAAATACATTTCCCTTTGGAATAACTTGCATTGATTAAACCCACACACTAAGACCAGAAACATCTATTAAGACAATCAAGTCAATTTTGATTTCATATTACATTAACATTCATGCATTTGGCAGATGCTTCTAGGTCATTCATACATTTCCTGGGAACTTTCAAAGAAAGACATGCTGCATCTAGAACCTGCTAGATAGATGTGTATAGTAAGTGTTTTTGTATGTCTTTGTGTTTAAGGCTCACCTCTTCCACTGCGGTCACGGAGTATGCGTGACCTTTGACCAGCTTCTTGAAGGTCACCGCCTCCTGGTCAAACTTACTGGTGATCTTGAGGACAAAAAGATGCATAATGCAGTCAGACACACAGTTGATCACCGTCACCAATACAAACAGGTTAATAACTAATATGATGAGCAAAGCTACTGAAAATTATTTTTGATAACTGAAATAAAGCGGAGATAAAATATAAATGTTGCCTTGGCAATTAACTTGGGTTTAAGTTGAAGCACTAAAATGACCAAAACTAAATGAATAAAAAAAAGAAAAGATAACTAGAAATATTTAAAAAATTAGAATTAAAAAATGGCAAAAAAAGCACAAAATCACAAATAAGCATGTTATCACAAACTAAAATGAAAACTATAAGTCATCTTTGATCATATTGATAATATTATATAACACTGATAACATCTAATGATATTAAATATTAGATTAAACATTTTACCTTAAAATAAACTGAGAAGTCTAGAGAAAAAAATAGAAATGTTGCCTTTGCACCTAAATAAATAAACCAAACCAAGTAAAACTTAAAAACAAACCTCATTGGAAATGTAACATAAAAAATAAAAAAATGACAAAAGCACATATGATTACTAAATGAAACTGAAAATATACAAACATAAAAGCCAATTCAAACTGTACATTTAAAAAATTCATTATTATACTAAAAATAACACTGATCCTAACAACATTTGCTTGTTTGTTAAAGTGCGTCTTATCTTTTACTACAAAAATGTATTCAAAGCAAAGTCAATGAAGAACAGAACAAAGTTTTCACACCTCATTCCAAACCCTGGGTTAGTAATTAAATATCTTTTGTAGGTATTTAGCCAAATTTTTTTTTTATTATTAATTTGCTTGTTAGACTATTGGACATGAGCTATACAAGTAAAATAAGTGATCTGTTTACAGTTTGTCCATGTAATTCTGCAAAAACAAAGCAAAAAAAAAAACAGCATGCTTATCATTACTGCACAAAATTTTTACGGTTTTCCTCAGAAACTAAATACAGCCCATTAAAGTTTCTGTGACTGTACAAAGCTCATGAATATTTAATAAGGCTGCTTCTAATTGGTTGTCTGTTGAAGAACATTCTAGCGCCTCAGTGTTGCATATAACACATGTTTGGCACTGCAGTTCAGGGTTGCAGGCTTCAAATCCTTCATAATTTAAAGGTTAAAAGCTAACTAATCCACCTTCAAACGTCTCCACCTGACTGTAACCCTGAGTTAAGCACAGTGTGAAAAGCAAGAATCGGCACTCACATCTATAGAGCAGCCCAGCAGTGATCCTCTCTCGATGGCGCGGCCGATGATGCTGAAGAGATCAGCGGGTGCTTTCTTCAACTCGTACATCTCTGTGACTCCTCCTGTGAAA
>NW_015513923.1:6312-6563 GCF_001515645.1 Sinocyclocheilus grahami | reverse complement strand
TCAATTTAAATATTTTTTGCTGGACAACAACAACAATAATAATAATATATTACAAATCTTATTAATAATAAAAATCTGCTTACTTCTGAGTGGTAGAGTACACAATCAAATGGATTGGAACCCCTCATAAAAGAGTTATTTGGAAAGCTCTACAAAGGCAGCAGTTATGCGCTTCTTACACACATTGGAACTTATAAACTTATAAACTTTAAAAGTATGGTATGTTTTATTTAGTTTTTTTTCCGCTGACA
>NW_015513923.1:4495-5196 GCF_001515645.1 Sinocyclocheilus grahami | reverse complement strand
ATAATAATTAATTCCCTAAAATTAAGTAATCAAGTCATTACAACGACTAAGGTAATTGAGTTGTATTAAGAACTATACATCTGTTGAAAGGTTAGGTGCCTGTGCCTGTGATAACATCGCTTGTGGAGTAATACAGGAAGCAGAACAGGCAACATATGAGATCAGATACACATCTCTCCTGTGGCACATTGGGTGGGATTGTTCATGGAGAATAGCTGGAGGCAGGCTATAGCAGATTCCCTCAAGGTCAGGAATCACTTCAAGGCACAGCAAGAAAGTATCCATGCCTTAAGGCCTTGAGACTTGCAGAGAATGAAAAACAAGTCATCTATACTGTGTATGAAAATGCTACTTTTCTTTAAATTAAAGCAAAATACCTACCCCTCTCTGGCGATACCATTGACTATTGTGTCAGCTTTAGAGGACAACACTCCAAGATGACATGCAGATATATGGGCCTTATGAATGGCAAGTAGATTATGAAAAGCTCAATGATCACCTGTAGATTCATTTCAAGAGAACTTTTGTTTGCAGAGAGACATTCACTGCCGGATATTCTAGAAGTAATTCACAGAAAAAAAAAGAAAAAAAAGTAAATATGACAAACATACAATACTGCAGTATAAAGTATGACTTTTTTTAAATGCCATTTAGGGAAATTCAATTCAATTCAAGTTTATTTGTATAGCGCTTTTCACGAT
>NW_015513923.1:2495-4389 GCF_001515645.1 Sinocyclocheilus grahami | reverse complement strand
TTATATGATGCAATTAAACTTATAGCAAAATTTGGTAGTTCTGTAAAAGTGGTGAAAGTGGTAAAAGATCACTACTTAGTGACAAAAATAACTGAATTCGTAAATATTCTCTCCCTTTAATATGATACTAAATTCTTAAATTAGTTTAGAAGTCATATATAGGCAAGCAAGATGTTTAAATTGACTGCACTATACATTTGGAGAGTCAAATTCATGTTAAGTCAATTTTATGGCAGAATTTACATCAGGAAGATAAAACATTTTAAGTGAAAAATTTAACAGTTCAAAGCAGGGGAAGGATACAAGAAGATTTCCAAGTCAAAGATTGATCTCAGCTAAAGGAATTTGGAGAGGCATACACTATACAGCTATTGTCTGGGCATGTGGAGACAATGAAGTCAGCTGGACTAAAGTTTTATTTAAAGAGCCCAAAATCTAGGTTTTGGACATCAGACTAAACTACCTCTTTGGAAAGACATCCCTGCTGTGAAGCACGACAAAGACAGAGTTATGTTGTGGGGATACTTCTCTATAACTTGGGATTTGAACTCTGACCCCAAGTGTACCCAAGCTATACAGGTATGGTTAACTACTGTATACCAATGTTGAAGGGATAGTTCATCCCAAAATTAAAATTATGTCAATATTCACCATCATGTCATTCAAAAACCCATAAGCTCATCTTCAGAACACAAATGAAGATATTTTAAATATTCTTTAATAATTTTTGTCCACTGAAGCAACATTTTCATTAACGTTTTAATTAAGGCCTTTATTCATATATAAATATTGATTAACACACACACACACACACCCACACACACACACACACAGCACATCAAATATGGTAAATGGAAGCTCAGCTATACTTGTTTGAGAGACAACAATGTCACAGACGCCCAATTATTTTATATAATTTTTATAAAATAAATCATACAAGGAACATTATGCTGGTCTGTGTCTGTATTTATGGATTTCAACAGAAAATTTGCTTTACTGCTTTACTTCTGAGTTAGGCCAGCTAAATGAATAAATAATCTGTGGTGGTCTCAATCATTGCCCTTTAAGTGAAGCTGTTCATTTGTATAAAGTAAGTAGTTTTATTTATAACACTATTACAAAACACAAGGTCACTCTAGTCTACAGCAATTGTCATACTGTATGAGTCACTATGTTACACAATGCATTACAATTCACAAACCATGCAACATTACCATAGCACAAAACATCATATATGTACAGTGGCCAAAAGAGCTCAACATGCTGCAGTTGAAGAAAACAAATACAAATAGGAAAAAAAAAATTAAAAAAAATTAGGAAAACATTTTTGAATAATCACAATGCAACCAAACATAGAAATGTGTTGCACATATGCTTATACATTCATCTGAACGCCAGTCCAAAGGTGGAATTAAGCACAAAATGTTCAGAGCATTTGCATAAAGCCATTTGATGGAACATGACACATGTTGCTTCTGTTGTGTACTGGGGAGATAGCACATACAGTATGACAGACAATTACCAAGTGTCAATCGCTAGCAACCATCGCTTGGCTTGAGCCACCCACAAGGAGTCATGAACTTTTTATAGTTCTCCCTGATCCATTAACAAAAAGCAACGATATTGTGGATCTTTTCCTAGTAATATGCACCAGCTAAAGAGAAAATGCTTTTGAATCAGACATATCAGACATTTTTAATATATTTGAATCAGACATGTCATACAGTTTTTAAAGGTTGTATTTAAGTCTGAAATATTTTTTGTTGTCAAATAGTTGTTTGATTTCATATGACATATTGTAAGGGCCTGCAACAATGCTGTCAGTGTGGCGCTGTAGCACAAGAGTGTAATTCAGCCCTCCAGGATGCCAATGCATATAAGAGTAGGTTAGAGC